>NC_072735.1:33111790-33279623 GCF_026930045.1 Uloborus diversus
GCCCCGGGAAGCAAATGTAGCTCCAAAACGAAGATCCAAAAGGATGCCATGACCTCCTTGACGAAATTAAAGGCTTAAAATTGCGTTTCTAGGATTTTACTTTCGGAAAATTTCGCTGGTTGAACCATCGATCCTAAAGACCCAATTAAGTCTCTGATTCACCTCTTCCACCTTAAATTAATCAAACATAGCCTAAAAATGTTGGCTCCAAAACCCGAAACATGTTTTCAGACGACAGCCCTTCCTATCACCAAACATCATATAAAATTGCTTTGGCATTTTTCGAATTTTTTGCAGTGAAGGACCCCGAAATCCATTCGCAAACATTACTACCAAAGACAGTCTCAATCAGCGTCTTTAGAGAAGCCCCTAATTCCACCCCCTCTCACTTAACGTATTGAAAAATAAACTAAAATTGTGTTTTTCAAACATCAGTTTCAAGAACTTTTGGGGAAAGACCCCGGATCCCCATTTTCTCCAACGCAATCACTATACCTGAAAATTTCATTTTTAGACGGTTCCGTGGAGCCACAGCTTCCTGCCTAAACTAGCCTGAAATTGACTTCAGTTTCAAAAACACAGTTCGTAAGGGCACACTGAACCCCGCCCGCTCTTAGTCCCATCGTTATCAAACAATGCTTAAAGTACGATTTTGGGACTTATATTTCTAAAGAATTCCGGAGGAGAACTGCCAGGCTTATGTAACTTTTCATGGCGCTAGGGCATATCCATCAATTGTCGAGGTGAGGTGAACAAAAGTCTATAGTTATATTTTTCAGATATTAATGTTGAAAAATATCCGAAAGATCCGTAGAAACTTCTCAGTTTTGCTAACGTCACCAAAGATAATATAAAATTGCGATTTTAGAAATATCCTCCTAAGAGCTCCAAAATCCTTCCTTCCCAAAAATAGCCAATAATGGATTTCAGTTCCGAAAAATATTTTGGTTCGGAATATTTTCACGTTTCCCCTATTGTTTTCAAATCTAGCCAAAAACGAGTTTTTGAAAAAATAGTGCCGAAAAATTGCCAGAAGATAGCCACCAAATCCCCTACCGTCACCAAAGACGGCCTAAATTTGCGTTTTAAACTTATATTTCGAAATCTTTCGATGCGAGACAATTGAATCCTCTCTTGCAACGTCAACAAAGGAGACCCAAAATTGCGGGTTTAAAATTTCAGTTTCGGAGATTTTTTTTGAAAGAACGCCGATCCTTCCTAAGCTACGGTCTTAAAAAATAGCTTCAATTTGATTTCAATTTTGAAAGAATTTTAGGAAAGAACTGCAACATTACTTTCACCTAAAGTCTCGTAAAAGTTCCTAAAATTGCAATATTTGACGTCAATTTCGAAAATTTCTCCATGCATCTTAAATATACTTGGCTCTTTTGTCCTTGCAACCAAACTCAACTAAAGATTAACTAGAAATATTTTTCATACGCCAATTTCGATAATTTTCTTGGAGCAATCATCCTTCCCTGAACCCCTGACACCTCCCCCCACGCTTCCCCTTCATCCGTACCTTCTCTGATGTCACCGAAGAAAGACTATAAAATGCGTTTTTATGACTAATAAATTTTGGTATCTATTACTTAAAGATATAAATTGTACCTAAGGAGTTTCTTACTATAAAAAATTTCTTCCTTTTTATAAGATCATTCTTCTGTCCCCCCCCCCCCCCTTTTTAAAATTCGAACTTGGCATGGAAATTTAAAATGGAAAGATTTATATAGACGTTAAAGATTAGTCAAAATATGCAAATTACTCTTGAGGGGCGGCGCATTAGCTCTTTGCACACGGACGGCCGACACCCTAGGATCGGCCCTGAGTGGCGTACACTGAAATTTTAGGGCCCGTCACAAAAGACTTTTACAGGCACCCGAAATTTTTCCTAAACTTCCACGCTAATTAGTTGATTGCAGGCTGTTCCTTGTGCTTTAAAACTTTTCTTCGTTGAAAAAAAAAGTGATTCTTTTGTGTGAATTTGACTCGATATTCATGTCTTCCCTAAAGTGAGAATCATTCCGCTATTTTCCCCTAATTATCATCTTTGCGCCCAAATAATGTAAATGCAGTAGGACCTCCAGATATCGGATTAGCAAATTGGCGGAAAAAATTCGATGTATAGAAATTTCGATCTATAGAAATGATCTTATTTTATCATAAAAACCTCCTAAAACATTAAAATTAAAGCTAATCTTCGTGCATGAAACCCAATTTCTAATTTAAACGAGCATCGGATTAAATGGAAGTTAATTACTATAAAATTAACAGAAATTACATTTTTGCGTCTTCATACGTCTTCATTCTTTGGCCATTCAACTTCATCCGCAACATTAGGGGATTTTCGTTTTGACAATGTAATCGAGAGATAAGTAAAAAATCAGTCTACTTAATTTGAATGATTTTTACTGAAGCTAAAAAAGACTAGGAATGATAATTAACAGACAAAAGGAATAGCTTGAAAATGATTTTACAGTGTTACTGGTTACAACTAAGATAAGAAATAAATTTGAGGGAATGTAAAAACTCCAGAACGAAACAACGACCTATCTACACACTCCTGAACCCCAGATTCCTTATGAGTTTCGTAGGTGAATATAATTTCCTCCGCTGACCTTCATTTTTCATGAAACAAAGTTTAAAGTAGAAAAAAAAACTTATGAATGTCTCGAAATTTTTTTCGATATATAGAAACAATTTTTCTATGTAATGAACATAGAAATTTGCTGAGATTTCGATACATAGAAAATTTCGATATGTGGAAGTTCAATATATGGAGGTTTGACTGTACAATGTAATGTTTCGATGGGTTATTTAGTTATTTTCTTTACTTTTCATTCAAATTAACTTTTCCTTTTCATGTGCTTTACAAAATCTTTATTTTTCAGATTGTTTCATGCGTGCAAAGGAAGAACAGTCGTAATACTGAATGCATTGCAAAGGAAATGGAAAAGCCGTTGATCCACAACGACCCCAGTTTCCGACATGTGTATCAGTGACAACTGAATCAGTCCAGCTTTTTGCACTTCCAGGGAACGAGTTGTTTCTACAGAGAAACATCAGCTCCGCTTTGCTGATCAAGCATTTTCAAATACGAAGATTAAATGAAATCCTATCGGATTATAAGACTATTGAGACTTGATAAAATTACAGGTTTATTTAAGAATCCAGTAATCCAGTCCAGAGAACACGTGTTATTATTTTGCTAAGTATATTTAAATCTTTAAGTGTTTCAGGGGATTTCAGCAACACAACGTTTTGAGAATTGGCTACTTTGAACCGAGCTCCATAACACGTCTGAAGTTCAACAGCGCAAGGGCCAGTTCATAACTCGACTCGCCAGATTTCTGAAACGTTCAACCGGGACACCAGAACCACTAGAATCTCTCCCTCCCCCACCCCGTCGTACGTTACAAGCAGATAAATTTAAACATTTTATTTCATAACTTATATTGACAAGTTACTTAAGTGAGACGAAACAGCTTGAACTAGAAGTTGAACTATATTTGCATGTACTTTTCATTGGCTAGTCTTTTTTGATTTTCACTCCTGTTGTAAAAACCTTTCACAAGCTAATTCGGTGTTTACATGTCAACTTTAAGAATGAGAAAGTTTTTACTTCCTTTTACAAAAAAGGAAGTATTGTATTCGCGAAAAAATTTTCATTTAAAAATCGGCCTTAATTTCCATTTTGCTCACCCCCAAATGAATGTTGAGTTTTTTTGCGACCCGACCACACGTACATATATACCTAAGAACGTATAGACGCCCGAAATATCCATTTTGAAGTTCCCCGAGCTAATTACAACAAGTTTTCTCGTGACGTCTGTATGTACGTATGTATGTGCGTAAGTGCGTATGTGTGTATGTATGTCGCATAACTCAAGAACGGCATGTCCTAGAAAGTTGAAATTTGGTACGTAGACTCCTTGTGGGGTCTAGTTGCGCACTTCTTTTTTGGTTGCATTCGGGGTGTTTCTAAAGGGGTCTTATGCAGCTTTTTGGGGGGAATTCATTGTTAATTTCGATGCAAGCTCAAGTGGTGTTATAATTTGGGGGACACTTGGCGATATATCACCAGTCTTTAGGTCGCCAAGTTTTATACTTGGCGAAAAATTTGCGTTTTTTTTTAAATCTGGCTTTAATGTGGCTATTGTTGGTGATATTTAGAAAGTTGGAGAGAAAATCACATTAAAATTGCAATAATAGGGAAATAACATGAAATTGGTGTAAAAAGAAAGTCATGTGATGCGCACATCAGCTCGTTTCCCAAATAATCCTTCACAGTTAATTATTTTCAGATTTTTTTGGTCATCTGATCAAATTTTTCTTTTACCGGGACGTGAAGTAAACCGGCCGGTACACCGGGATTTTGTCTGAAAACCAGGACGTCTGACAAGCCTATACCATAACTGGTGTCAGCGTTTCTTTTCAACTATTTGACGTCCTCTCACTTAGGGATGTCCCAAACTTGAACTTTTGGGAGGGCAAAAGAGAGACATTCCGGCAGTTAAAAATTCCACTATTGAAATTATAATTCCAAATTTGCCGAAGCGTCAAACAAAATGCGCAGAATAAGGAAATTTTTGGGAGGTCGCAGTGACTTCTCCCTTGACCTCCCATCGGGGAGCCCCTGCTCTTCCTTGTCACAAAGTGCCACATTTCCCTTTACTCCCTCATCCCTTCCCTTGAACATGTGTCACTTTATTACATAGCTATATTGCGTAAACATGATCCAACCCAAATGTGTCATGTCACATTTATTGTTATATCTTCAAGCTGTCACAATTTCACGAATCCTCCTCCCTTCAAAGAGTGATATCATTCGTGGATGATCCCCTTTGCAAAGTTAATATCCACGTCGCCATATACTCGATTCTTCATACGATGCAAAATTTTAACTGACTGATTTATCGGAATTTAAGTATCTATTTATGATTTAAATACACGCAATCCTTCTGGGTTGTTCAAATTTGAGAAATTGCATCGCAAAATTCAGAATTGGTTTTTATTGTAAAATTGAAACATATTTATTTTGAGAAAATGCGTGAATTGATTAGACCTTCAATCATCTATCTAAATCTAAAACTACTGCACTGCCATATAGAGAAAAAAAAACTACCCTGAAGCATGTCTTGTACTGTACAACTACGCTTCATACGTCATGAACTTGTACATCATTTTGTATCCCGCTGCTTTATAGCTAGAACATTTTCCCCAATTCTTGTTTACCGTACGATGCTGCTTAAAATTTATCAAACGTATTTTTCAATAATCTTTTTTTTATTTTATAGATTTGTTTTTTTTATGACTATCTCAATATTGATGTGCATGTAAGGCTAATTAAATTATACGGAGACATGTAATGCACATCACACTTTTTTCAATGGAAAACTAATATTTTGAAAAGCAATAGGAAAAAAAAGTTACTACTACTTTTTTATTGTTTCTATGTTTTCAAATACACAATTTTGATAATCTTTATTAGCGTAATCCGAGGGACCCCGGCTACAAAACTGACAGAAGCTCAGTTTTGTCCCCTTGGTCTTGCAGTCAACTGAAAATGTGCATACTAAATTTCAAGGTAGATTCAAGAAATATGCATGTATGAATTTCAAAAAAAGGAATCAGAGGAATCCAATTACGTAATTTCTGGAAAATTCTATTAAATTACAATAAAATGCACTTTTTTTTTTTTTTTCAATACGCGTACAATCTGCTCATATTAAAACCGAGTTTCATCACAAACGAATTTCGCAATTTTGAGAATAGCATTTTCCTACTGATTACAACATTTTGTGCTGGCGTCATGGAAAAAAGAAAAGAGAGAGAGAGAGAGAGATAATGGTTGTGTAAGCAAGGCTTTATTTAGCAAAAGAAATGAATTAAATCTCAACAATTAAAATAAAAAATTTAAAAAAATTAAAGTACCTTTAAAAAATTTCAAAGAATAGAAGGAAAATTGCTCGAAAAATCCTACGGAGAAACAAAATTAAAATGACTAATGGAAATATCTGAATCTTAAAGAGTTAGCAAAAAATTCCATCAAAGAAGGATAAGGCTGAAGTACCATGAGAAGAAAAAATCCTAGCGATTTATTGTAAAAACTTAATGATTAAGTGAAAAGATTTAAAAATTGCGGTTGTGTCTCCAATCTTTCATTGTGAAGAGACCTCAATGGATTATACTGCGCTATACTATGGCTCCGATAACAAGACCTTGAACGAGCTCATTCATGCTTTTTAAGGTGGTTGGCTGCCTCAAACTTTCTTGTTGAACAGGTGAAAACTAAGAAAATTTCAATCAGCTAATTAAATCAATGTTAGACTACATCCTGCAACAACCACCTCACTTTTATGCTTTTTAGAGCGGGAGATCGAAATCAGTGGTCAAATACGTTTCCGCTGGGCCATGAGCCGGGATGAAGGGGGGGGGGTAGGCTTAAGAAAAATCCCCGAGCTGTACTAAGTTTATTGACTTGTGATCAGTGAGACATCTTAGTTATCTCAAAGGTTTTTTTTCAAGGGGGGAAAATATTTCTTGACATTTTTTAGAGGGGTAAACTTGGTTTTAGAGGAATGAATTATGTGTTAACTGTGAAGACCATAGCAAAGATAATTACCACAAAAACACAAACTTTCTCAGGATGATATGGATAAAGGCAGGATAATTGTACATGTGTACAATTTCGATTTTTAATATTAAGAATGTTTACGATTTTGAATTAAAAAAAATAATAACGCAAATATTTTGAAAATCTAATTGCTCTCCCCCCCCCCCCTTGCTACAATTTTTTTTTTTTTTTGAAACACAGAATGTGAAAATACGCTTCGCTAAATTTGGAGGAGATTTTGAATGCGTTAAATACCTTTGTAGGAGCGTTAAGAATATCTCTGCAAGCGATAATCATACTATTAATAACTAAAGGAATTATTTTTATGGATAAAATAAAGATCTTCTCAAACCGGAAAGAGGTTCACAAATTTTAACAGGAGCGGTAGGCGGAAGCTTCTCAGAAGATCACTATTGTAAACAGAGGCGTGCACAGTAATTTTGGGGCCCGTCACAAATGACTTTTACGAGCCATCCCCCGTACTGTTTACCACTATGTCTTTACATATGTTTCAGCATTTCAGCTCTCATTATAAAAAATCTTGGACCCTTTACATGCTCGGGCCCCGGACCAACAGGTGTCCCTTCTCTTCTCCTGTGCACGCCCCTGATTTGGAACAAAGCAACAAGTCATGCACGGATACAAGGAAGGGGCGATCGCCCGCTCCTTGTGCCGAAACACGGGAACTCTCCATCGGAATCTTTCCGATATTGAAGTTCCAAAAACTCAATTTTAGGCTGTCTTCGAAGATAGTAGGAGAAAAAGGGTTCTCTCCCGGAATACGTTCGGGGTTCAAGTCTTGGAATTGCAATTTTAGCCACACAGGAAATTTTTTTGAAGCTAAAGCTCCAGAAACAATTATAGGACACCTTTCCTGACGTTAGAGTAATGGATGGGGTTTTGTAAAATCCTTGGAAAATTTAAAAAAATTGAAATTGAAAAAAATTAAAAAAAAAAAACGGTTTTTAGGCAGTTTTCCATAATGTTTTGGGGAAAATGTTCGGGAACGAATCAAAGGTAAGCAATAGAAACCAAATCGCCTTCTCCTTGCAAATTTTCATAATCCGCTCTTGCAACAAGTTTCGTAACTAATATGACAATATACTTACATACGTAAAACATGGGCTTATAAAAACGGAGCTGTTCTTCAGACGTACTTGTAACGGAATGTTATTCGCTTTTCGTGCCGTGTTTGCACTACTCAAACCAAGGCCAGCTGTTTCCGGAAAACCTCTGTCACGATCGTGCCGCGATTTGTACCGGGGAGAGAAAAAAAAACTCATTGCTCTTCGAAGGCGCTCACGACTGACATCTGGATCGCGTCACGGAGTAAGTTTTGATTCATGATTTACGCATGATCCAGGAATCTGTTTAGAGTGGCGAGAATTTAATGCGGCGAAATCGGAGGACACAGCGTTTTTTGATCGAGAATTATGTTTCCTTTTCGGCAGGGTTTTTATTCATTGGTATAATCCAACGCAGTGGTGTTTAATGTGACTGTTTTGTGTGATGAAATACCTAACGTAATCCATGTATACAAGGTGATTGGAAAACTCATGGCCAGGGCCGCAAAGAGCCAAGGCGGGCCCCTTGTTAGTTATGTCGCCGGGCCCCTTCCAGCCCCCCCCCCCCAAATAACAGAAAAAAAGAAAAGGGGGAAAGAAGAAAAAAGAGGGAAAAGAAAAGAAAATGGGATAAAGAAGAAGAAAAAAAGAGGGAGGGGGGAGAAAAAATTCAAAACTGTTTACTAGAAAACAATTAACCCTATTTTAAGTGCCACAACAGCAAAAACCGAAAGAGAAAATTTTATTTAATCTTTGTTTTCTCTTATTCGGAGTTTCCCCTTCCCCTTTTCTTTTTTTAACCCAGTTCCACCAAAGGCCCGGACCCCTAGTTTCCGACTAGGCTGACATGGCCTCTCGTCGGGCCTGCTCATGGCCACATTTTGAAAGCGGTTAGAGAGGATGACAGTGCCGGATCAAGGAGGGAACAAGCCGAGGTCCTTGCTCTGGGCGGCAACTACTACACAGGGCCGCCTCATTGGAAAGACACATGAGGTCACTGTGACCTCCCAAAATGTCCTTTAGGGTGGTTCAAAAATACATGTAAAAAAAAGTTTCTCCTAGATAACAGGACACCTCTCAATATTTTTAGACTTGTGGGTAGTAATATACTGGAAGAATTTTAGCTTCCTATTTCTACCGAAAGAGGGTGCTCAACCTCTGCCCCCAAACTTCATACGTATGGGAAGGAGGGTTAAAAAAGTACATTAAACTGAAAAAAACAATGCTACATATTGTAATATGCACTAGTAATATGCATATACATGCATTAAAATAATTATTTGCCAAAAAGAAAAACAGTTGGGGGTATTAAATGTTTCTGAACTTGTAGCATTTTATATTTTGCGGCTAATGTTAAATTAAGAGGTCATTGAGCACCCTCTTAAGATTTGAGTAAGAAGCTAAACCTTTTACAGCATAAGACTATCAGTAAATCTAAAAACAATAAAAGGTCTCCTGGACATCAGCTCGAAAAACAATTTTTGAATTACCCTAATGTCCTTGTTCGGCAAATTTTGTCTGACGATTTAGAGAATTTGGAGACATAGTTACAATATTGCACTTTTCAATTGACCGAATCTCCCGTTTCATGGGATACACGTTCGTGTGCATACCCGCATTTTATCAGGCAAAACTTGGAGTTCCATTCATTAAATTGATAATTTTCCCGTTTCCAAAAATTAAATTTGGGGTGTCCTTGCTTCCGAAGGGCAGAAAATTCACTCAATTTCTGGTTTTTCGTTGGAAGTCGACATAAAAACTAGAAGGAATTTAGCTAAGGGCGGCAGTTTCAAATTTTTGCCTCTGCTCGAAAAAATCGGAGATCCGGCTTCTGGGGCCGATGACAAGCAAGAGTCATACTAGAGTATTCGGTTGCAAACAGGGTTGCTAGATTTAAGAACAGTAAATACGGGGCAGGCTTCTAAGAGTGAAAAGGGGGGGGGGGATATTTTTGTGATTGAGGGCATTTACTGCTTATGATTTATTTTTAAGGTGTGATAAACAATCATGTTTCAATAGTTTTCATAAGATTCCTTTTAGTATATGGGTGAGTACATTTTTGGAGGAACTCTAACTCAAAAAATAAAGCAAGCAGTAGAACGAAGATCTGTATACAGATCGACGTTGATAGGAACAGGGGCTAATTAGTTTAGTCACATTTTTCGTTTCATTTTTTTTTTTACTTTAACATACTGTCTAGTATTGTAAAATATTGTTATTATCTAGAATACAGGACCTACGCCGTCCCGTACGGCAGTTCCCCGGGATGTTGGACAATTTTTCAAAATTCCGGTCCTGGAGATCCGAGATGTCTCAACCCTGGTCGCAAACCACTGTGTTCACGCATGCGCACAAAGCCAGAAACTGTAGGATGAGAAACAGGTCACAAATTTATTACTCAAAAACGATTTTATAGAATATTATAGTTTCATCGAAAGGTACTTGCTTGAAATATAATGAAAATAATTAAAAAATATAAAAACCTGTATTTTCTGCAAACATGATTGAAAATGAATGAAAAACGCCTTAAAAATTCAAAAATGACTGCATTTCTTCTTGTATGATGCATCGGTTTTAGCTAAAAATCGTAATGACAATACAATGGAAACGAAGAGAAGCATTGCAAGTAGAAATTTTGGGATTGAAACGTAGATAACATCGCTAAATATATTCAAAAAAAAAAAAAAAATATTTCGCCGAGTGAAAGCTTTATTAGGACGAGCTGTAGAGAATGCAATCAAACAGGAAACAGTTAGTACAAACAAATTTGGAGTTTTAAAATGGCAGGCATCTTGAAAATTCATTGTGATTTCAAAGCATAACAGAGTATCTTGAAAAAACAAATTTGATTTCATTGAGGCAATGAAATCAAATTTGTTTTTTCAAGATACTTCATTCTATTTTATGCGGAATGCGAAAACTCCCAGAGCGAACTAATCAAGCATGTAAATAAACGAGTTTTGAAGAAAAAAATTTCTTTCAATTTTAAATAAATCCACGTGAATGTAATCAATACACGTACCACCTTTATCTTACATTTTAGAGCTTAATACCGGCATTACAGGCGATTTTTAACTAAATATATTCGAAACACGTTTCTTCTAACGCGTGAGAATTCCTTCCGAGGCAAAGCTGACTGTTTTATCATCAACAAAATGGTAGAAATTGTCAGCAAACATTATGCAAGAAACACACCAAACGAGTCTTTCATTAATAAACTATCGCAGTTCCAGTATGGTTTGCAAAAAACGTCGCCAAAGGCACGGGTCGAGTTCAAGAAACAAGTTAAAATTTAAAACAAAAACTGAATTGCTTTGGGTTTAAACGTTGTTAAAACTACCCGTATTATCTAACCAACACTTCCCCACGTTCTCTTTCCATCATATCATGTGCCATTCGCACGAGTATCTTCCCAAGCATCTAACACACGTCCAGAAGACGAGGAAAGTATTATAATGCGGTCAACCAACTACTGGATAACTCATCACTGAGGGAAAAAAAAGACTCATTGATGCATCATTTTGAAAATTGACCTCACTGCCTCTAGTTCTTTTATAAGTTCGATAAGGTCAATGATTCAAAAAACCGCCAATTGTCTCCCATGGTTATGTTAGAACACCTCAATCAAACAAGATATCATGCAGTTTTCTTTCGGTTATTTTATCTTTATAATGAGGGAGTACTGATTTTTGAACATATTATTAGGGATGCGCTAAGCAGTATTAAATATGGCATTGCTCCAGTTTTTACAATTAAAATAATAATAATAATAGGAGGAAGGATGGAAAAACATGCTTGACGGTTGTTCATGCATTATAGATCAGCAGAGATAAAGCTTGAAAGAAAATGTGTCTATATCTTTCTTAAGCCCCACATAGTTGTGTTAAAATACCTGAAACAATTTTTCAGGACGTTTTCCTTCAGTTATTTTATCTTTATAATGAGGGAGTACTGATTTTTCAACTTATTATTAGGCATGTGCTATGCTGTATCAAATATAGAAGTGCTTCAGTTCAGTTTATATAATTAAAATAATAATAAGAGGAAGGATAGGGAAACATGCTTGCTGGTTGTTCATGTATTAAAGATCAGCAGAGATAAAGCTAAAGAAAATATGTACATCTTTCTTAAGCCCTATAGCTGTGTTAAAATACCTGAAACAAGATAGCAAGTAATTTTTCTTCGGTTATTTTCTCTTTATAGGGGAAGCTGCTGTACCCACGGACGATTGTACCTACGGACGTTGGTCGGGAAATTCCAGGTATAGTCAATACCCCAGAAAGTTTCAACGCCATCAAACGAACATTTAAGATTCAATCGCATTTTTTTTTTTTTTCGGTTTTAGTAGGATCTAAGTTTAAAAAAAAATGAACAATTTCTTTCTTTTTTTACTCCGTCGTGGATTGTATTCATTTTTGTTGTAGGTATCATGATTCCATATATTTTAAAGGTTTTGTTTCTGATTTTTAATGTTGTAAAACTGTGGTCCTCTCAATGTGACTGCCTTGCAAAACTATAATGGCATACCTTTGTACCCAAGGACATACAACCATGTGTACCCACGGACAGCAATTTTTAGTCTCCTTGGGTCACACCTGAGTCTTCTTACAATGTGAAGCACCTCAAAGTGGTGCCTTGTCATCAACGTCCAAAATTTGCTTTTAACAATGATGCTAAATTTGAAGTACGACTTGAAAATATAGTGTTGAAGTAACCCCCACACCTGTTGTAGGATCTACAGACCGTCAATCCCACCTATTTCTATTTGAAGTCGACCAGAAAAGTTTTCCGATCGATTATCCATTCCCAGAGTCCAGCAAAAATTGAAAAGTAAATTTTGTCCCGTGGGTACAGCAGCTTCGCCTAATGAATACTGTATAACGACTACTGATATTTGAACATGTTATTTAAGATGTGCTATGCAAGAACTTCAGTTTTTGCTTTAATTTAAAAAGAAAAGAAAGAATAAGAAAATAAGCTTGCATTCTTTCAAACATAAACCTATTGAAATCTTGTGACGAGTTTTGTACGCATCAGATCTAAGCCTAACTCAGAGTTCCTTTTGTATTCTGTGGAATTCCAACGTTCTATGTCTATGGAGATAACCCATGAGTTCCACGAAGCTTAATCATTCTTTTCATAACGTTTAAATCGATTATTTAAAAATCAGTGGAAATAAGATTTGACAGCAGCTTTGAATCAGTACTTTGAGAATGAACAGCAGAGAAATTGCCAAAATGGTTAATGTACGACTCTCTGACTGCACCAATACCAACAATCCAAAAGTTTAAATGCAATCATCTTGTTCATCCTTGAAATCATTGGAATTATGGTGGTGTTGGCAATTTTCATGTGGTCCGCGAACATTTGAATTAGTATTTAACTACAACATGGTTGTAGGTAATTGAAATTACTAAAGACAACTTTTGGAGTCATCTCATCATGGATGCCTCACCCCCACAAAAAAAAAAAAAAAAAAAAAAAAAAATCTTTTTTTCTCAGCCCTCTTTCCTTTTTTTTTTTTATTTTTGGCTTTGTTAGCTCTTTTTTTATTTTATTTATCTTTTAGAAATATTATTTATTTATTTATTTATTTATTTATTTATTATTATTATTATTATTTTAGAAAAGTTCTGTGCAACGCCAATAACATACACACACACAAACTATATAAATAAAATAAATAATTTAAAATAAAAATAAATCAATAAATAAATTTGAAAAAATTAAAAAATCCCCCGTCCCTAAATTTTGGTGACGCAACTTGCGCCATACTCCCCCCCCTCTTGTGGGCACCCCTGCATCTTATTTCCCTCTTATATAATCCATTTCCTCAAAATACTATTTCTAGCGTATGTAATCTGATTGTGATTCGGTAGGCTACCAAGTGGTCTCAGTAGTGAAAAGGTTGAGAACCGCTGGTTTAGATGATGAATGTTCTCAATCGCCTTGAAAGTCAGTGTCGGAGCTTTTATCATTAGCAACTACATGGATGTGTGAAATGGGGTATACTCAACTAATGTGCAGATAAAGAGATAAAACGTATTTGATGATTGACTCGGTATGAGGTTCAGTTCTCATTCATAAAGGCGAAAAAGTATACCTGCGATATTAAAAATAAGTACTGTCATTAAAACTTAAACTGAAAAATTGTACTTGAACATGTTTAAAGTTTTTTACGAAATAATTACGAAAAAGTTCCAAAAAGTTGCACTCAAACTATGTTATAGAAGAAAAACCAGAGTTCTCCTCGAAAAAAGAAAAGAACGAGGAATTACGTCAATGGTCGTTTTCAGTTAGTGGAGTATTGTATCACCACTAACTTATTAAATACATTGTAGGCGTTTGTATATTTTCTAAACAATCCAATAAAAAGAATACTACATAAATTTCGCTTCAGTACGGGAAAGCTACCAGATCGACGTCCATTAAATTCTTCAGCACAGATCAAATTTTAATGCTCCACAAAAAACTGAATGGTAACGGTAGCGTCTAACATTAATCAAGGCAAGCATGCATAGCCATCTTCATAAGCAGCCCACAATACGCTTCGTTTGCTAATGCAGCTCGTATGCAAATTCCCGTAACGCGGTATGAAACAAAAAACGAAAAAAAGATTTATTCGATGCTGTAGCACACAGGTACGGTCAAGGTTTCCATGCCTGGGCGATATTTTTGAAATTGAGGAGAGACTGGGTGTTGGAGTGTTCCCAAGGACAGGTAGGCGTTTTGGAGATGACTTTAATTTGCATGTCAAAGACGGATATTGTAATTTATAAGGCGGATTTTCGGAGTAAGATGATGCAGAGGCACATCTACCTACTCAAATTCAACAAAAATAATTCCTTAAGCTTCTACATGCCTAGGATACTAAGAACGTGTTCCTTTCTGGACCTTCACATATTTATATTTACAGGCGTCCCTCGTATAACACGGTTTTGATATTACACGGTACCAAATTTGCGATTATTTTACGCGGTTTCGTTATTATACCGGTACCAGAGTTGGGCAAATTTTAATTGCATTGACAATTAAAGATTAACAATTGATTAATTGGTAAACGTAACCACAACTAACAATTGATCAATTGTAATTGTGAAAAATTACAATTAACAATTAATTAATTGTTAATTGTTTTTTTTTCTACAGTTAACAATTATTTAATAGTTAGTTGTAGTTTACCACAGTTAACAATTAATTAATTGTAGTTTACTACAATTAACAATTGCCAATTGTTCTGTGAATTATGTTTAAAACTAACTCTTAAAATAAATACTGGTTTTGTATAATATATTCTACAGGGGACAGTTCTACCTGATATTACTATCTAACTATTTAAATACACATGTTAGCAACAAATAAAATATCAATGCACAGCATATGACTTTTCTCAAACAATCTTATGGCTCCAGCAAAATTTCCCCAAAAAAAGTTATATTTCAACTAAAAATTCAAAAATATATTTTTTTCCCGCACTAGTAAAAGTGCAAAGAACATCTGAGGGAAATTACAGAAATGCATCTTAATAACACGATTAAAAAATAAAAAAAAACAGAGCGGTCTCTGAGATCTTATGTCACCTGTTATGTTCTTCTTTCTCACCTTCTCTGTTACGGATTAAACTATATAAAACAATGATTTGCAAACTTAAAACACTTAATTAAAACACAAACATTTACGTGTGGAAAAAAACTTGACAAGATGAGAATATTTCACGCGGCGAGCGAGCAATCAGCACTGAACGAAAATACGAAATCGAATAATGCTTTGAACTCTGTACCCTGCGCTGTACCTATTGATACATTAAGTTAATTGTTAGTTTTAAATGTTTCATAAAACGATTTAAAAAATTAATTGCAATTATTTTAATCGTGAAAAGCGATTAACGTGCATTAATCCAATCAAATTAATTGCAAAGTACAATTTATAGTTTAATTGCAATTAATTTAATTCCAGTTACTTTTTAATCAATTAACAAGGCAACTGAAAAAATAATTGATTTATGCCCAACACTGAACGGTACGAAACTTGAATTTAATACTTCATGGTTTCAATATAACACGAATGTTATCTTTAAAACAGATAGACTTTCATTTTTAACCGACTTCAAAAAGGAGGCGGTTATCAGTTCATACCGTATGTATGTTTTTTTTTTTTTTTTTTGTTTGTCCACTCATAGCGTCTCACCTAGTGAACCGATTTTGATTATTTTTTTTTTATTGGATAGAGGATGGCTCAACTTAGGTCCCATTACTTTGTTTGACCATATTTGTTCTTTAGATAAAAAGTTATGGGCAAAAAACAGTAAATTTCCCTATTAAATGATTAAAATCATATTGTAGCGAAGTTCGCTCTTTTCATCCGTGGATAACGGTGGCTCAGTGGTAGAATTCTCGTCTCCCACACGAGCAACCTGGGTTCAAATCCCGACTAGGACAAAGTGAATTTTACTAAAATTTCGTTTCTACTGTTTCCCGTATTTTCTCGAATGTTCTATTAATTTCTGTATCTTTTCAAGTTTGGAAAGTTCCAGCACTTTTTCAAGTTGTATATAAGGAGATGTAACGTTCATTCGTGGTTCTGAATCAAGATCTCGAGTTGACACTAATGAGTATTCGCTGCATTTGGCTTTCACATTGTCTTCGCTATCTTCATCTACGCGGCAATATGAAACTCATTGTTATAAAAGTTTGGTGCCATATAACTGTAACATTAATAGTAATTGTAATGATAATTTTGAATAAAGGCTTTTCTAAAGCAATACAGTGATATAGAGCCGCATTTCTTACTAGGTAACTTCTTACTTTTACTGAAATATCTACATTTACCCTAAAAAGAATGAAATAAAAAAATTTTGAAAAAAAAAAAATAGAACCGACTTCAAAATTGCTCTAAAAAGTAAAAAATAATTTTATTCTTTAAACACCATCGATAATACTTTTAAACATAATTTTTGAAGTTGGCGCAAAAACAAAAAGTAAAATATATTGTAACCATGCTTCGTTCATATTTTTATCAAAAAATCATCCAAACTTAGGAACGAAACATTTATATCGTTACTCAAATATGCTGTCATCAATGCGTAATGCATGTGGTAGTGAAGAAACTGGACCTGGTTAAATTTATACTTGTAGTTGAGTTATGGCTGTGAATGATTTTATCGATCGTTTTTGCGCCAACTTCAAAAATTATGTTTAAAAGTATTATCGATGGTGTTTAAAGAATAAAATTATTTTTTACTTTTTAGAGCAATTTTGAAGTCGGTTCTATTTTTTTTTTTTTTTCAAAATTTTTTTTTGTTCAATACATTCTGTTAATGTTTGATAGCTCTGATAAGTTTTTACTTTGTTTTTTATGAAACTTGGTTTCGATATAACACGGTACACATCCCTTGATTTACATTGTTTCTAAGTCTCGTATAACACGGTTCCGATATAACACGAAGCACGGTTTCGATACAACACGATACATATTGACATGGTTTTTACTATGTACATGATTAGTGTAAAAAATAAGTTAAAAAGTTATTTTTTTTTAAAATCTCATACAACACGGTTTCGATACTACACGGAACGAATTAACCGTGTTATACAAGGGACGCCTGTACTTACACTTTTTACAGATTTTAGTCATTTTTCTAGAAAAACATTCGGTTTTTTTAATGGTACATAAATCATAAATGTAGGGAAAATATTTATGAAGCTTTATTTTAAGCACAGAAAAACCTCGTTTGTCCAGACTAACCCGGACCAAAAGCAATCTGAATAAACTGAGTATATTGTAAGAATAACATTAAAATACATCGTGTTGCCATTTGGCAACATACCAAATTTAGTCTTAAAAAAAAAAAAAAAAAAAAAAAACTGTAAGATCAAATTGAAACTCTGTAGTTGCCAATAACCAATACTCGCTGAAAACGCTATTAAATCAATTTTAAACTCGTAGTAACATTAATATGTGCTGGAAAACCAAAAATCGGTTTCTTCTTTAGGCATTCGCAGGATTTGTTTATTTTTTTTTTTTATTTTTTTAATTTAGTGCGCTTGAAAATGCTTATTTCTGTTAGCTCTACAACGAATAAAGTTTTTATTTACAAATACGGCATTTTAACAATTTTAATCAATATTTCGGGACATTTCGCAGTTCCGGTGGAATACTGATGCAACTGCAAAAATTCTGATTTTACAGTAGAACCGAATGAATCGATTATTGCAGAAAAGTCTCATTTTTTTCAAAATTGAGTTATCTGTGGCTCTCCCATGCTTCTATGTAGAGACATTGACTAGTGTAGCAGGGAAGTCAATTCTTGTACAACAAAGCACTTTATTTAGGGGTCACATTTTTCGTTTAGTGCAGAAGGTGCGTAAGTCCCGAAATTTTCCAGAATGAAATGATACAGAAAAACTTAGTTAACACGTAAAACTTCTGCAAAACCAATATCCTCTTTCAAAAGTTACTATATTACTACACATTCCCTTATTACACCCAACCAGAGTTGGCAACAACCCGGTTTTTTTTTTAAAAAGCCCATGGACCCAGGGTTTTTTGGGTTTTTTTAAATAAAACCCAAAAAAACCCAACTAAAGATGGTTTTTTTAAAAAGAAATGTGTGTTTTTCTTTTTGTCTTTTTTAAGGAAAATGTGGGGTGCTTGCAGCATATTGTAACGTAAGTATATGGACAAAGCACAAAAATTGTCTTGGGGTAAAAAAAGCTGGAAAATTCAGCGTTTTCTGAAGAAAAGTAAAAGAGATAACGAAACCCAAGAATGGTGAAGTTTCAGATTTTTTAGTTTCCATGATTACCAACAGTAAGGGCAAAGTTACTTCTCGAGTGATAAAATCTATTGTTCGTTTGTTCGTTTTTAATTACTACATTTTCTTTTTTTGCATTTTACTTTATTGTATTTCATTTTGTCATGCAAAACTACTGTAAAACCTCAAGTAGTTTAAATCCCTTTTTACTGAATTCCAGCTTAATCGAGATATTTCTTTGAATTTTATGTTGCCTGTTTTTTTTTTTTTTTTTTTTTTTTTTTTTTACTGTTTACAGAGTAAGAAATATTAAACTTTTTCGTAAGATAATGAAAATACTGTGCATCCTATTCTGTTTTATGTCCGACCGTTTGTAAAACCTGTTAATTTCTAAAAAATATACCTTGTTTATTCGAAATTTGTGACGTGTTGGTTAGCAGAAAATAATTCAGATGAAAGCCTTTTAGCTAGAGTAGTTTCCTCTGTACAATCTACAAATATTGAGAAAATCAGAAGTGACAGGACTTAGTCAAGATAATTTGAGTTATTTATTGACCAGTTAAAGAAAAAAAGTTTTAAAATCTTTGAAATATTTTTTTAATGCCGTTAAGAAATACTATTAAAGTTCAAAATTCATTTTTTATGTCCATTGTCTGTGGTAAGAACAAATAAAAAAGAAGTTTAAATTGTGAAAGTATTTAAATTAATTTTTTAAAAAACTTCTCGGAAAATTTTAAAAAAACCCAAAAGTGGGCTAAATAATGGGTTTTTTCAACAAAAAAAAAAAAAAAAACCCATTGGATCCAACCCAATTGGGTCCAATCCGGCCAACCCTGCACCCAACCTTAGAAAATTTCAGTAAAAACGTCCCTTGGGCAGTATGCAATATTATTCCAAACACTCCTAAAAGTTACGCCAATGCTAATCTTAAATACTAGCTCTGCAATCTAATGATTCACCTTCTCGCTCAGAGCTCAAAAAATTTCGGAAAATTACGAAAGATGGAACTGCAAATTTGACGAAAAGATTTTACATAGCCTTGGGAGTTTTTCGAGCATCGAGGTTAAGTAAATGCAACAACACAAGAGGACTGCTGATGGGTCAAGATTTCCAGTAGAAAGAAATGCAATTGTGGAGGCATTTTTGAACTTGAAGAATGCAAAGAAAAGCAAGGTATTTTTGTCTTGGAATGAAAACTTTCAAAACAGGTTTTCAATTTTACCTGCCAGTTAAAACGGGAAGTGTTCCATCATATTGTTTTCTCAATACTTGTTGTATTACATCATGTTCTGAATTGCATAAAAACTGCAGTAAGGTTAAAAGCGCAACGTAAGCTGAATAGATTTTTCAAAGTTAAATAGACAAAAATGCCTTTATATTGCGTTACAAACAAACTCGTATCAATGCATATTATAGATTAAATTTATTACGTAACAGATGAGCTCATATCAATGCTTATTACATTTCATTTATTCGTTACCGGCGCACTAACGTCAATGTTTCCAGAGCTAAGACGTTGGTAATAAGTTTCTTTTTCTTTCATACTCGGCCATTTTTTTCCTTTTTGTACATTTTTCATAAATTTAAGTCTTTTTTTTTTTGTTTTTTAAAAATTTTCTTTCTTAAAGAACTAAAAGCTATGATTCTGGTATTTTCCCGTTTTACAGATTTATTTCATTTTATTTATTCTTTTACTTATTTTAATTAGTTTTTATTATTTTTTCAAAATTTACATTTATTACCTTTTCTGATTTTTTCTTTTAATTTTGAGTTCTGAAAGATATTTTTTTTTTTTTGTTAAAAGTATACTTGGCTTTTCATACTTTTAAGGATAATAAACTGGAGAAAAAAGAAAAAAAAAAGAAATGGATGGAGATGAATCTGAATAACATGCAAAACACCGAGCTCTTCCTCTGCCCTGATGACTTAAAGTGGTAACTTACTGCTCATGAACCCCCCAACAACAAATGCTCAAGTTAAAGAGAACTTTTTAAAACATAAGAATGCTTTTGGACAGGAGGCGTTCTGTTCATCTGAAGAATATCAAAAAACGTATGATACTGCAAAGCGATTTCTTACGTTCTTGAAGACTATCAGTACAGTAAAAAGTCTTGTTATTTTGATGAGATATTAATTTACGAGACTAGATCAAATATAAACCGGGATTTGTCTCTAACGCTGTTGTTAGTTATAAATCTGGGGTGGTATTTTGCCAATATGTTAGTGAACATGTCTGAATTAGGGTGTTTGCGTTTGTACACTTTGGATATTAGGGCTGCGTCAGTGCGCCATGAATGAGCAAGCAGTGCACACCTCTGTTGCGCAACGCATAATTATTAAATTTCTCGCAAAAGAAGGCACCAAAATCTCTGAAATTTGTAGACAGTTTCATGCACAATTTGTAGAAGGAACATTTCGTACACTGGAGGGTATGAGTAGGATTAAACATACGTGGCAGAAAGAGAAGCTGTTAAAACCGAACCTGATGAAAGGAGACCGCGGACAAGAATTACTATGGACAACATTGTTGCCATTCGTAACATGATTGACGAAGGACAACTAATGCAGGCTATTAATGTCGCCTTTTGGATGAAGCAGAAGCTTCATATCGCAGCAGACGAAGACGCCAAGTGATAAGTAACGTCATTTTTCTCTATGAAAATGCGAGGCCACATACTGCCGAATTTTTAGAAATTTCATCGGACAACTCTGAAATCTCTCGGTACAGTCCAGATTTATCACTCTGTGACTCCTATTTGTTTGGAACACTCAAAAAAGACCTAGGAGAGCAAAAAATTGATGATGATACAATTGTGTTGAGGAGTTCGCGCGCAATTCACTCTTCACATCTTCATCTTCTTTCTATCCGGAAGGCATCAAAAACTTGGCAAATTTATGGAAGAAATGTGTAAATGAGGAAAAACACTATGTAGAAAAAAGACAACTGTTGTAAAAAATTTTTCGTTGCTGCAAACAATTTTTTAAAAGGAATTCCGGTTCATATTTGATTAACCCTTGTACATTTAATTTTAATCATAAATATCAGTTTAATTTTATCAATACTTTTTTTTAATTCAAGAACAGAGACTACAGCCTCCAATGTATAACCATTTCCAATAAAGAGGTTGGAAAGAGAAGCATTGAGGATTCCAGCATGAAAAGCGATTCGTATCAGTGGCTTATTAAAGGACCGAAAAAATTAGTATTTGCTCGCTGAGTAAATGAATAGGGGTAGAAGTCATTACCGCTGCTACTTTTTGACCTTTTTTTTTCTAATAGCTCTGAAAGGTTGATGCATTTTGAGAAATTGTTTATTTTATGAATAAAATGGAAAAACAATTCCAAGTAAAAGTTGTCAAGAGAGCGACATCTTTTTGATAATGGGGTGGTTTACTTCAGTCAAAAGTACTACTTTTAGTCATTGAAATGGATAGTATAAGCAAAAAAAAAAAAAATAAATAAATAAATAAATAAAAAAATAACATGGACCCAGAAAATACTTTCATTTTTCCAACAGTTTTTTTAAAATTACTTTTTTTAAATGTCCGATTTTTCAAACAAGGAGTGGTCTTTATGACGTCGCAAATGCTGCACTTTGCCGCACCTTTCTACTACGTTTCCACGCTATGATAATCAAGCAGCGAATTAAAATTGCGCTCTACGCTTGCTACCAACCATATCGTTGCTAATACACGTGAGTAAAGATGCGAATTAAATATTTTGGACCGTGAATGGCAACACTGAATGGCATTTCATCATTTGTGATGCTATCGGCAGAAGCGTTAAACGATGAAAGAGCACCGATTTAAGTAATTTTTTAAAAATATTAAACTTAAGGAAATTATTTAGATTCTGCGGTCAGATTCTGCGTTTTTAAGCATGTTCTTTCAGAAAAAATACTTTTAAAATTTTGGAAACGACCCCATCGTATTTTGTTTGCGATTTTTTCCCCTTTTACTCACATTTTAGTACAAAGCATTGTTGATCACTTTTCATTTAACCCTATAGTTTCAACGGGCTTTTGATCACTAATTGTATTTTTTCATTACGTCGGAAATTAACAGCCTTTGGTGTCTAAGACTGCATGTAGTATTTTCTTGACACCTTTGTGCTTGATTTTTATCGGTTTTTATTTAAACAACTTTTTTTCTCTCTCTCTTCAGCAATCAAAATTGTATGTTAATTTCACTTTGCTTAACCCTGAATGTTTCACATTCTAGTTTTTGTGAATGACTACCTAATCCATTCCGAAGTAGCAGATGAAATTTATTCTTTGGAGTTTTGCATTGTCGTCTGCTTTCTCGTGTGTCTAAATAGTGTTTAATTAATTTATTATTTACTCGTGATACCCGCACGACTTTTCCCGTAATAGAAAAATTAAAAGGTCTTTTGGTTCGGGTGTATATTTACAAATAATGTGTGCTGAATTTTCTTGCCAATTGGCTTGTGCCCATGTTACGGTTCCACGTTATGATAATTTCGTAATTTTCTCGTCCATCTTATGATAATTTTGCTCGGGAAAATATTCTTAAAATTGGAATAAAAAAAAGAACCACATCGAATTTTCGAAAAATCGCTTCGAGGTGCACACCCCTATGCTACAAACTAAGTTTGTGCCAAATTTCATGAAAATCGGCTGAACGGTCTAGGCGCTACGCGCGTCACAGAGATCCTGACAGACAGAGAGACTTTCAGCTTTATTATTAGTAAAGATTTATTTATTTTTGACGAGGAATTAAGAAGACTGCTTCACTTCGCACGAAATCTCATGTCTCTATTTCTTTTAACGTCTGACACTGATATCCACTCCCTGATTGGTTGTTAAAAGTCACTTGACCCTTTTTATTTCCTTGCATACTCTTATTAAGTTTGTTTACAAAACTAATCACACAATCTTTATTTTTATGTTAACTTTCATTGGAAAGACAGGCAATCCAATTTTTTGACATATTTAAAATTCTGGCAAGAACTTCAATGATTTTGAAAAGAAATAACCAATTAACTTTGACACGAGAAAACACGCTGTATCCACAACGCCATTGAAGCAAAAAGTATCCTCAACCTTAATCTATAATATTCACTAAAAAAACGATACAAGATTATACGATAACTCAAAACATTTGCAAAATTTTGATCTATCAAACTATCCAACTTTCAAGAAAATATCTTAATTTATTCAGCAGAAAAAAAATAAATAACACATTTGTAGTGACAGCACCATTCTTACTTAAAATTGATTTCCATTTCTTTCTCTCCCCCCCCCCCCCCAAAAAAAAATAAAAGCATTCATGCCAGCAAAGAAAGCTTGTTTCATATAAACGTAATCAACTGCACCGAAGAATATACAAATGTCAATGTCAATACATGAACTCGCAACAATGAACAATGTTTAATCTGAGAATGAATGAAAAAAATCTGTGATCGTAAACTAAAATGTATGCAAAATTATAACTTTGAGCATGGCCGCACTTAATTCTTATAGGCCGTGATAATCACTGAAATTCATGGCAACAAACAGGGCGCTATAGGCAATCCCTGATTTCCATTCTTACTATCAAAATGTCCAATCACTCTCCAATAAAAAATAAACCAACTTTGAAACGTTGCCATTGATTGGTGGATACACAGGGTTGGGTTCAGCGCCTTTTGCGGTCAAAATGGGCAACATATGACGTTTGTATTTTTCGAGAATTTCAAGAGTCATTTTAGGTTACTAGTTGCATCGGTTTAACACAGAAAAGTCTGAAATTGTTAAAGCCCGCAAAGCGTAAGCGAATCAAGTGCGACCATGCTTTAAGAAATTCGAAGATATCATTTGGGGGCAATCCCTGATTGCAAAAATCTTTGCTTTAATCAACCAGAAACGAATTCAAGTTTTCATTCATTTATTTCGAGCAATCAAGATTGAGCATTTATTTCATTTTGACATGTTGACGATTCTTATCCTTTGTCTTTACGATTGGCAGATAGCGACCCTGTGATCTATTGAGGGTTGGCCAAATGACTTGATTCTCTTCAATTTAATATTACCGTCAGCTTATTTCGCATGCATATCGTCGCTAAAAAGACGAATGGGCGTATCTCAAAAAAGTCGGAAAATGAGTTATGACCACCAGAACCAGATACAGAAACGTACAAAGTCGGTTAAATAATTTGACCAATGGGCGTATCTCTAGAATAAATAGTAAAAAAGTTACAGTCCCTCACACTGGTGGCGGTTCTCAAGCGATACGGTAAACTGGAAATCTTTAAATCGGTTTTCTGCAGAATGCTTAAAAGTGAGATACGCCCATTCGGTCTTTTTAGCGACGATATGAATCGTGCGCATTCGCAATTTTAGAGCTTGAATGCGCTACCTTACGGTGACTTAAGAAACTACTGAAAGAGGTAAAACATTACGTTTCACGTTTTCCCTTAGTGGTAAATATAGGCATCAGACAGTTTGTAGTGTAATGTAATTTCAAAAGAATAAAAAATAAAAAAACATCCATTAAACACGATGAAAAATTACTGTCATTTAAAAACAGGCTCTAAGTTACGACATTTGTTTGTTTTACATGTGTCATCCGCCATTAGCCAATGTCTGCAACGCCTCTTATAATAAACTAGAAAATCGCCCATCAAGGTATGACGGGTGAAATTGCTTCTACATTTGTACGAAGCCATTGCCTGTTTGAGGATATTTTGATAGTTGAAATTGTAACCCTACCTCTAGTGGATTAACCCTAAACTCCAGTGGATAGCGTTAATTTTCAACCACTTTTTTGATTCTTCATTCCCCTAAAATGAGTCTTACCAGTAAAAGAGTTAAGTGACCGGATCCAGTTCAGCCTCCTCTCAACAAAGCCTTTCCCTGCATGTTAAACATTACCAAAACATATGATGAAATTATCATGCCGTGGCGCAAGTTTCATTGCTGATGACGTCCGGAGCGTTACTCGATCATTGGCTATTATATATATGAGGATGTTAAATTTTACAATTTATGAGAAGACGTATGTGAAAATTTACAAACAACCCACATGGTTAAGCATTAAATTTTGGTATATACAGAAAAAGATAGTTTTGTTTAAGAAGAAAAATATATTGAGAACTCCCGACACCTGAAGACTTTTGGCTTCAAATATAAATGCTACTTTTTGTTTTATTTTTTAAATATTCGAGCCTCCCTTGAAATTAATTCTATGCCTTCTCCTAGGACCCCTCCATTCCCCCCTCCAGGAGTAGAACCACTCATTTACATCAACAAGCCCATAGCCACTCGTGCATTGAAGAAGGAAATTTCTCTGCCTTCAACATTTATACAAAAATTATCATGAAAAACTGGAAAGTCGTCCGTCAAGGTATGACGGGTGAAAATTGCTTATACTCCTCTACATTTGAACGAAGTAATTGCCTGTTTGGCGATATTTTGATACTTGAAATGTTAACACTAACTCCAGTTGATGAACCCTAAACTCTAGTACAAAGCGTTAATAGTTAACCACTTTTTCGTTTATTCACTCTCCTAAAATTACAGTTTTACCAGTAAAACAGTTAAGTTACCGGATCCAGTTTAGTGTTGTCACCCTTATTAAATTGTGTTATTATTTATTGTGTTATTAAAGCCTTTCCCTGCATGTTAAACATTACCAACACATATTATCATACCATGGTGCGAGTTTCATTGTTAAAACTCGCGGGTTACCCTACCATTGGCAATAAAATTGTGAATTTTTATTCGATAATTTTTTCACAATAAAGATTTTTTTCTGTCACTGAGGAACTTCAATTACATAGAAGCTAGTGGACAGCAACTATGCTTCAAAATCTTATTTTGCGGGCAATTATGGATTAACGAGAAAAGATAATTTGTTTTGAGATGCATTAGATTGAAGAACCAAAACTTTTAAAGTGATTTTCCTTTGGAGAGATGGCATTTTAAAAGAACGTAATGCATCAAGAGATTCTATTAATAGAATATCTGTAATGCACAAAAAGAAAGAAGTAAAAGCTCCGATCGAAGAATTCCCAAATGATTCGGTAAATGAAATTTTCCCCTCAATTCAAAAAAGATGTTTTCTTTAAAAGCACCATATGTTTAAATTCTTTCCTTTGAAAGTTTTAAAACGCTGCTTCGCACGAAGTAACTGCTTTAGTCAAGAAAATGTAATACATAAATCCATTTGTTTATTCTCCATTCTTTAAAAATTTATAGTGAGGTAAGTATAATCCAGACAACATTCCTTTCTCAAATCGATCCAAAATTGCCAAGTGTAAAATACTTTATAAGAGTTTTAATCGATAAATGTATTAAAATAATCAATTAAAAAAGTATATATACTTTTATGAGCCATTCATTAATTACGTAAGGATGATTTTGGCAAATTTTGACCTCCCCTCCCTCCATGTGCCCCATGTAAGGGTACATAAGATTTTTCAAACCCCTCCCCCCTATTCTTACGTCAGATTCTATTTCGTTTTTCAAAATAATAAAATTACGAATCTTACATCACTGGATTCGAAATTAAATTCACTATTATTAAATCAAACCTTTTTGTTTAAAGAAATATTTAGTAAAAAGTTGGAATCTAGACTGAATGTTTTTCGAACATTTTTTTGTAGTATGAATTATGATACGATACTAATTAAAAATAAAACATGCCATACATAGTGCGATTCTTTTATTATATTTTACACTATTCATTCTTTGAAAAAAAAAAAATAAAATAAAAAACATCTCATCCTAATATGTTTTTTACCTTCCAGACGCAAATGAAATATAATCCCTGTCAAGCCACTTGACCGCGCGATTTCAAATGTAAAATATCGAATTGGAAAATATTACGTAAGAATGGGCTTGAAATCCCCCCCCCCTCCCGAAGTAAGGGTATGTAGAGATTTTTCCCTCCTCCTCGGAACCCTTACGTAATTAATGAATGGCTCCTTACGATTGCTGAGACAGTGGACAGCAGAGGCGGCGATTGGGACTGAAAAGTAGGGAGGGGGGTGGCAAAAACAAAAAAAACAACTAAAAGCCAAATGATTTTTAGCGACAGCAAAAAAAAAAAAAAAGTGAAAGAAAAAAAAGAGAGGAAAAAAAACGTGCAAAATTTTGCCAAGGCAGATTTTGAGATCATATGAGTGGAAATTGATGTAAATCTGACAGCTTAAATATGATGAATTATGTACTACACAGTAACTTTTCCCAAAGAAACAACACTTAGACATACATTATCTACCACAAAGTATTTTGAGGTGTCACGAACAATTGGTGAGAATTTCATTAAGCATGTACGGCTTGTATAAGTAAACTGATTTACTAATATCCAAACAATAAATACATAAACTGAAAGTTACTGTTTGTGCTAAATATTGTTTCGTACAAGCAAATATACGAAGTGAAACAAATAATTATGATCTGAAAATTTTGACATTTCTGCTTTTTTTAATAATTTCTAATTTTGGGTGAATGAAAATGGAAAAAAATAATAAATAAATAAATAAATGAACAGCAAAAAGTGCGAGGCGGTTGCCCCTCCCCCCTTCCCGAATCGCCGCCACTGGTGGCCAAGAAGATGTGCTACAATGGGGTCGTTTCCAATATTTTAAAAGTATTTTTTTCTGAAAGAACATGCTTAAAAACATAGGATCTAACCATTTTTTAAATAATTTGTTTAAGTTTAATCTTTTTAAAAAATACTTAAATCGTTGCGCTTTCATTGTTTACATTTCTTGCCGAAGACATCACAAATGATGAAATGCCATTCTGTGTTGCCATTCACAGAGCAAAATATTTAATTCGCATCTTTACTAAAGTGTATTGGCAACGATGTGGTTGATAGCAAGTGTAGAGGGCAATTTGAATTCGCTTCTTGATTATCATAACATGGAAACGCGGTACAAAGATGCGCCAAAAAGCATCATTTGTGACGTCATCTAAAACTGTTAGGAAAATGAAAGAATTTTCTGGGTCCATGTTATTATTATTTTTTGCTTATTCTACCAATTTCAGTGACTAAAAGTAACACTTTTGACTGAAGGAAACAACCCCATTGCGTTTTGAATTTGTGTGTTTACCATGTTACTCAATACTCATAAGTAGGATGAAATATTGAATAAACCTATTATGTGATTCGTTTAACGTGCTTATTAGTCGAATTCTGCAGTTTATTGAGAAGTTTAAATTCCACGCTTGTGAGAAAAATATTGGAAAAATTGTGACAGCACAATGACAATTTCATGATTTGTACCTTCTGATATACGGTTAGCTGGGTAACGTAGTGGTATGGCGTTGACCTTATACGCCCTTGATACTAGGGCTCTAAACCCGCAGTACAAGTGGCCAGTCGGTGGATTTTCGAGATACAGAAAATCGACAATGCCCATGTCGTATGACTACGCGGCATGAAAAAGATCCCCCGAGTATTCGTTTGACATTAAATATTCTCTGAGAAATTCAAATTCCTAGTGCAGTTTCGCATCGAAGAGAGCCCAGATGCCTCTATCTAGTGGGAAACTGTGCGTCAAAACTTTCTGTGGCATTGACATCCGGGCCTCAATGGTGGAACACTGATAGCAACTGGTGCACGTAAAGTCACAAGGTACTCCAAGTTCTTAACCTCCGGGGTTATTGAATCAGGAATCGCTCGGTTGCAGGAATGGATCAAGAAGACTGAGCTGTCTTCAGGACCCCACCAAATCAGTGCACCACCTCTGTGGTAGGCACGGGAGACCTTAAGGTGTCAGCTCTTGACGAGGTCCCCTTTGACTTTTTATTCCCGAACTTGAAGGAGACTCCCATTCAAAGACAGCATTTCGGAGCAGTTGACAAGGTCAAAAAGATTCACAGCAATCCTTTAAAGCAGCGATTCCCAACCCATGGGCCGCGAACAGCATGTTACTGGGCCTTGGATACGCATAAGAGTTTGGGGTTTCAAGCTTCAAGTTAAAAATGCTCCCCCTTTGCTGAACTGTCATGATTAACCAGTGAATTGGGACTCTTGAAGAGCAGTTCTTTCAAAAAAGTAACATGAAAATGCATTTGCGAGTTATTTGAGACGAAAACTATCCAGTTTTGATCCAAACATTAACTCCCTCGTAGAGGGAATACAGTGTCAAAAATCCCATAGAGCTTTTTTTTTTTTTTTTTTTTTTTTTTTTTTTTTTTTTTTACAGCAATGCCAAAAGTGAATGAAATTAAGCCATTTTCTTCCTAAAAAATTATTTCGAAAATTGTTCTTGTGCAGTCCACCTAATATCAGTGGTGCAGCATGAGGAAAGAAGGGGATCAACACCTCCAGAAATCTTGTTTTTAACACTTTCAACCCTACGGTATATTATTTGCAGTTAAGGGCAATTATGAGCATGTGTCACTATACCCCTCACCCCAGGAAGTAAATTTTGGCTGTGCAAGTAACATAGTAGTTAGTGGGCCTCATTGGTTGTTCTACAAAACTGGTGGACAGCACTACTAAAAAAGGTTTGGAACCGCTGCTTTAAAGCTAAAGGAGACCCTACCATGATGCCAACGATGTCTGGAAATCTTACTCGAAGTAATGTACAGGTATTTATCAAAATAATGGAAACACTCTGTGAAATGTGTGTTGGGAATCGCTACTCTGTCGTAAACCTTCTGTTAATAAAGGTGCCTTCTGACTGTAATCACTCACACTGGTGAATCCAGACAGTAATTGAGTTCTGTGGTCACCTTTGCTGCTATTGTTCACTTTTTAGACATTACAATTCGCTTCAATAACCGTCGGTTTGTTTTACTGAATTTATCTTTCCGCTCAATATTTTACTTTGCCGGAGCTTGTCTTACAGCGCTGTGTGTATACTGTCATGACTTTAGATACTGTAAATCTAGAAACGTCAAAAAGTTGAGATGTTTCAGTTACACTTGCTCCAGTTAGACGCCCTCCAACAATTTGGCCTGTTTTAAAATTTGAGAGGTCCGACATTTCACGCGCTTGAAATTCAAGCCTGCCAGAACTTCAATTAAGCAACCATATGCTATCAGAATGTGTACATTGCTGTTTATAAAAAAAAACCAAATATCTAGTTTTATTCTTTACTAGCAAGAATACCCGGCGTTGCCTGGGTCAGTAATAATTATGAGAAACAATCGTTACTTGCCCTTGTTTTCTGTTTTAAGCGAAAGAATTTAAAACAAACCTTTTTGACGTGATTGAAAATCGAGCTTTTTCCTTACTCATTAAACTAAACTAGCAATAAGTATAAATAACAAAATAGTATTCAATTAGAAACGAAAGCACGACATTTAAGCATATACAAATTTGAAGAATTTCCGAAATATGAAATTCAACTTTACATGTTTAAAAAGATTTACCTGTTAGTACTTTTTTTTTAAATCTAAAACCTTCTCTGTATAGCTATTGATGTAGGAACTGTTTTAAAAAATGTAGCCGCCCGTGTTCCCCTTACACTTGCTTTAGTTATTTTGGGAAATTTCAATTTTTGTGGGCACTTAGTGCAGTTTAAAATCTTACCAAATTTGCAAGAATCATTTTGGGACACTTTCGATAATACTCCCCCTCCTTACTAATTTTTATTATAGAAATATTGTTGCCAGATGCTGAGATACTTTTGGTCAAAATAAAATGGCGCTAAACGGTTTCATCCGAAATGTTTCCAAAATAAGTAGTAAAATTTGGCGATTGTTTGAAATCGTGCAAGAAGAAAAATTAATGGAATTTTTTGTGTGGTTTATGGATTTGCCTAATTTAGTTGTTGAATTATTTTACAAAGTTTTTTTTTTAAGTATCTTTGATTGGCGATATTTTGTTTATATGGTGAAAGCTGAGAAACAAATTATACGTAGTCTTTGGGCTCAAAAACAGCGACAGTGGAAAAAACTGCCAAATTCATCAGCTACTGAAATCTTTTTGAAAAAATTCTGGCGATGTTTCTGCTGGCTGGTTGGATATAGTGAGCAAGTGTCCAATCAGCATAAATAATAATAATAAACCATTAATGACATAAGTTCCGTTTAAAAGTAAAATGATCAGCCAAGTCCATTTATTTTTAGCCAATCTTGTGGAAAAACGTTAATTTAAGATTTGACTTGAGAAAAGCCTCAAAAAGTCAGACGAAACGCAAAAATATTCAACAATACAATAATTCTTGGGAGTTGAGATGACACACTAAATAATGACTTGGGTTGATGAAAGCCTTCGAACAGGGAACAAAAAAGCTCATAACTCGTTTTTTATACAACTTAGAAACTTCGAACAGATGCTATCTTCAGCAGAAAAATTGGCGCTTTCGATGGACATATAATGTTAATATGTGCATGTTTTTTTCCACCCCCATATTGGGGCATTTATGAGAAAATTGGGACTAAAATTGGGATAAAAAGGGAACTATCAATCGGATTATTTTCGAACTGGTCTATAAACCTTCCCAGTATGAAACTGAACAAACGGTGAAAGTTTCAGCCAAATCTGCCGGGTAGTTTCTGAGATCTTAGGGAACAAATTTACCAAACTCCACTTTTATATATATAGAAGAAGATTACTTACGAAGCACATTCAAAAATGTCACTTTTATTCATACACTGTAACAAATTTCGGAAACGTTTCTAGATATATCGGAAACGTTTCCGAAATAGTAGGAATCCTTCATCCAATAGCAAACTCCTCAATATTCAGAAAGCTTTTTGTTATTTCAAGATATCTAGAAGCGGAAGTGATGACGCAACGCTTCGAAACCTATTTCATCCTTCCAACACAGGCGCCAACGAGTCGGAAATAACTAGAAATTCTTTTTTTCTTATCTATGGTTGCTGCAATCAGCACCTGTTTAGCATTGGATTGCTTGTTATTTCATGTCTAGAGAGTAGTAAAATGTGTCGAAACTAATTTTACACCTTTGCATTTTGGACTGCCCTTGATTTTTTAGACGATGTACGCAACTATTAAGTTAGTTAATAACCATTTGCTTCTTCACAATTTCCAATGCTACCATAATTAGATATATATTGTGTGTTCAAGCGTGAATAGTTTCAACACCCGTGTTTATACTTAATGAAACGAAACCCTTTGGATTACTTATTCAGTTGTAATGGAGGTACTTAGATTTTCTTTCGCTCATGTTCACTTGTAAGTATTAATGAATATTTTAAAACATGTTGTTATATACATTTATATTTTTGTTGATTTGCATTTGATGAGGCTCCAATTGTAACTGTTTTTGGGTTTATCGAATTGATTTAAAGTTATCCTACATACCTATTTTCGCTGTGTACTATTTGTTGTAACCAACTGAAACTGATTAATTACGCAAAAGAAGTAAGATTTATGTTTGAGAAGCAATCACAGAAAAGTTATTTCGAAATACTTGGATGTACATACAATTTGGTTCAAAAAGAAAAAAAAAATCAATTGTTTAATTCATTAGAAATATGGTAATGCAAATATTTTCTAGTATTGTGATATGTTTCACAAAAAATGTGCCGGTATAATTTATCCTTTTTGATTATAATTTATTCATTCGTTTAAAAATATTTATACCATTAGAAAATGACCATGTTATCTATTAGTAAGAACATAGTTATGAAATTAATTCATCTGCTTATTCATTTTGTTAAATGTGGTTAGCAATAAAAAAATTCCTTGACATAAGTTCCGAAAATAACATTTCCTTCGTGGATATACTAGTTTAATGTAGGACAGTCAGGAGGAATGAGTCAGTGGCAAAAATGGAAAAGCTGCAGTTACATGCTGAAATAAAAAGTAATATTATTTCATGTCATCGTTTTAAAAGTGATCAGTTTTTAAATACTATGTTATTAATATGCAATGCACATATGGTGAGAGACTGTGCCATTGACATTTTCAAGGGGTTGCTTTTTTTAAGGTGGGGGGCGTTTTATATCATTTTATGGGTGCACCATCACTCTTATGGTGTGGGGGGGGGGGACTCTCGTATATATGAAATGGAATAAGAGTAATGTAATAGAGTTCAATGTTTTAATAAATAAAATATATAATGCATTTTGCGCACACTCTAAAAATAAAATCAGTAACCTATTTTGATTAAGTATCTATATTTGTGATAAACTGGAAAAGGGCAAGAACAGAAGAATAAACCCGAATGGTTCCAGCAGGGGGACTTTGGTGTCATATTTAAATTCATCAATTTCTCTGTTGGTACTTTTCGGTACACTTTGTTCGTCAAAGAAATTGACTTGACGTGAAAGAATTTCGGAACGCAAAGTGTAGGTAAGTTCTGTCAAATTTTATCCGAAAATAAAAGCTATCAAGTTTGATACAAGATATGTTTTTAAGTTCTGCATTAAAAATACAATATGTTGATAATTTTGTCTTGAAAATATTGAGAGAAAAACTGAAGTTTAATATTGTTTAACAAACAATCCCACTTTTGAGAAAGTACTCCCCTTCCCTCCCCCGACGATTTTGTGATTATGAATAAAACTACTATATTATTTCATAAATTTTCAAAAATTTATAACTGTGCATATGTTATGCTGTTAACCATGCTATTTGTCATTAGAAATTCAGAAAAAAAATAAAAAAAATCCACGAATGATTCTAAAATTGCTTGTTTCATTGCTCTTAGATATGAAAGAATTGAAACTGATATGGCATGCAATACTATAGTAAAGAATTATTTTTTAGAAAAAATCACGGAAAAAGGATTCCGAAATTCTCAGAAACGTTTTTGAAAATTGTTTGGAGAATTCCGAAATACTCGGAAACGTTTTCGAATCTTTCATGAACCACAGCTGCACAGAATACTCAGAAACATTTCTGGAAATTACGGAAAGAGGATTCCGAAATACTCAGAAACGTTTCTGAAAATTACAGAAAGAGGATTCCAAAATACTCAGAAACATTTCTGGAAATTATAGAAAGAGAATTCCGAAATACTCAGACACGTTTCTGGACATTACAGAAAGAGGATTCCGAAATACTCAGACACGTTTCCGGATATTATAGAAAGAGAATTCCGAAATACTCAGAAACGTTTTTGAAAATTTCATGAACCGCAGCTGCACGATATACTCAGAAACGTTTCCGAATTTTTTTTACAGTGCAGGTGTTTCCATTATTTTGATAACTACCTGCAGGAGGAGCCTAATTTGAAGCTTTTTAACAAATTATACAGATTTTATGGTAAGTGGTCTATAGATATTACAAAAAGTCACTGATAGCATATACCTGGCACAATCCTTTAGCCAGTTCTTAGAAGAATTTATTACCAAAATCTAAGACTTGCTGAACTCCTCCTTTAATAAACTTCTGTTGAATAGTGCATGGGTCGGGATGCTTTCTACACTTAAATGCCCTGTTAAATTTGGCAGTTGGAGAAAAGGCCACACGACTAAAATTTTATGATCTACATTTTTTACACTTCTTCTGAATAAACCCACTAAAGACTAATGTAACTATCATAGTATAAAATACACATTATTATAAAACCAATATGCCGCTATACTAATTAAATACATTAGATTAGAACATCAAAAGCCCGAACTAATTGGGACCATAGGTGATTCGGATTTTTAATTTTTTCGGATTTCTAAAATAGCCAAGAAAATAGCGTTTGGGAAAATAGTACACAGTAAAACCTGTTAAGTTGACCACCATTGTAAGTGAACCACCTGTCTAAGTTGACCTATATTTTCTGGCACAGAATTAGATCTATACCATATAACTCAACCTCTATAAGTTGACCACCTGTTTAAGTTGACCCCTAAAGTAGTGCACCGCAAGTGGTCAACTTACACAGGTTTCACTGTATCATTAAATCAAATAAAGTCGTTACAATCGTCTAATGTCCTTGTAAATAACATTCAATACAGTACATAATGCTACAATATGCAATTTTTTAAACTTTAGCAAAATTAACTTTTAGTGGCAAAGTTATTAAAAATTCACAGGAGTGATTTTTGCCGTTTGGATTTTTGACGTCACGGATTTTCGGCTTTTCGCATTTTTGACGTTCGGATTTTGAATCGTTTCGGATTTTCGACGTTCTACTGCATACGCAAGTAACCGATGAGTAGTGAGAACTCTTATAAAACTCAAGAAAGCCATGTGCGACCTAAGACCACAGGTTCCTCATCCCTGTAATAATTTCTATTAGGTCGTATCCTTCGGGATTTCTCGTAAAATAAATTCGGACGAGACGTGCGTTTCATCAAAAAGGATTAACACGATGTAGTCGAGCAAGCAGCTTTGCATCCTAATGCGCGAAACATTTTGAAGCCATTTGTCACATGCGGTCTGAGTTGACACACCCCGAGTCATGTGTCGTCGATAAATTCCCTCTCGTTACTCAAAGCGTGTAAAGATATTGATTTTCAGGTAGAATCACCGCGTCTTTAGCAACGAGAAGACAAAACCGGTCGGACACGTTGTATCAGAAGATGACTTGTCTTTTGTCTGTAGAGTTATCGTTTTATTATTAGGGTTTTTTTTCCGTTAGCAAAAGGATTATTTTTTCTGTGGTAGGTGCAGTAGAAATAGCGTTTGAGGTCAAACAAATTCCAACAGAAATTATTCTTGTGGGAAATAGTAGGTAACATGCTTCTAATGAACGTACCAAAAATATACATCTGTACTGTTGGGACAAATATGTTTTTTAGCCGCCATTTTGAACTGTTGGGGAATTTCTTGGAACTGTGGGGAAGGGGACAAAAGCAAGTGCAATAAATTTAGTAGCAAAAGTGTTATTTATGAAGATGAGAGATACCCCTAGGAGCAAGTCCCCTATCTGCCTTTGGTTAATTAATAGCCCAATGCACACAAGGATTCCAAAACTATACCGTATTTTCGGACGTAAGTGCCTCGGCACTTACTATATTAAAAAAAAAAAAGTTTATAAATTGCCGATGCGGCGGATACAGCAGGTGAGCGCATATGGTGTGTTCTTTTTTTTTTAAAGTTTACAACATTTTACAGAAAATAAACTATTTTAAAAAGACGGGAAATGAAATGTTTGGAACTTTCTACGAATGATCGGAAATATGTTCAAAATGTGTTTTGAATAAAAAATAGCAAAATTTTAATTTTGAATTTCTGGTAGCATTAATTAAACACGCTCCCCCCCCCCCCCCCCCCAAGCGATCAACTATGCAAAAAATTGATGAATTCATAATCGGCGTGTCCCGCGTTTTTCGCACAGTTTTTCTTATGCTGTAATTTAAGTCTTTTTTAATTAACGGAAAGATATTACAAAATTATGCTAGAATGTGTTTTATGTCTTTAGTTTTAAGTTAAAAGGATTGAGCTAAAATCGAAAAAATGTCCAAATTTTCGAGTAAAGATCGGGAAAATTTGCGGAATTCTTATTTTGCGGTAAAGTTCAAATTTCTTGCTTTAAGCGTCGTTTTTGGGTCTAAGGTGCTGAAATTTAAGCGAGTTTATCCAGTAATTATTTCAAAGTGTGTTCATAACTTTTTTAAACATCCATAAAAGGCGATCGTTCATTTTTTTTCACGCGCAATGTAAAAAACTTCGGCAGCGATCAGAAATTCGACAAAGTCCGTTGTTGTTGGATTTAGGGTAATTAACTATTAGTAAGTAGTTAAGATTTTTTTCTTTTTTTTAATATTTAATTTCTTTAAATTGCGTTCCAGACATCTTCAAAAAAAAAAAAAAAAAAAGAAAGAAAAGGGGGAGATTTAGAGAGATCCCCTCACAAATTATTAGATTCCCAAGGTTTCCTTTTGAGGGGTTTCATCACCAAATTCTTTCTGATGAAGGTTCGGTTAAGAACATTAGTTTGGGATTTATTTGAAAGTTTTTTATAAGTGGAATCAAAGTTGGCGGTTACTTTAAAGAGACTAGTGTTTGAAGCTGTTCTGTTCAGGACTTCGAACAGAAACTGGACCGAAAAACAAAAACTGGAAAAAGCCGTTAGGCACGAGAACCGGCACTTAACCGAAAAAGAAAACATCGTTTTTTCCCCCGACTCAATATGTATTAAGTCATTTTGTACCAGTAATCGATTTGTCAGAATTTTCTAATTGAACTTCAATCATATAATTATCAGTACATTTCTACCTTTAGGCTAGAATCACATATTTTACTTCAAATTAAGAGTAACACATAAAATAAAATTATTCATTCGGGACTGAACCGAAAACCCTTATTTTTGGCGGATATATATATATATATATATATATATATATATATATATATATATATATATATATATATATATATATATATATATATATACAGGCGTCCCTCGTATAACACTGTACTTGTACAACACGGTTTCGATATTACACGGTACCAAATTTGCGATTATTATAACACGGTTTCGATATTACACAGTACCAAATTTGCGATTATTATAACACGGTTTTGATATTACACGGTACCAAATTTGCGATTATTATAACACGGTTTCGATATTACACGGTACCAAATTTGCGATTATTATAACACGGTTTTGATATTACACGGTACCAAATTTGCGATTATTATAACACGGTTTCGATATTACACGGTACCAAATTTGCGATTATTATAACACGGTTTTGATATTACACGGTACCAAATTTGCAATTATTATAACACGGTTTTGATATTACACAGTACGAAACGTTGAATTTAATGCTTCATGGTTTTGATACAATACGAATGTTATATTTATAAAAGATGGAATTTCATTTTTGTTTAATACATTGTTAATTTTTACTAATAACTCTAATACTTTAATTCGTTTTATGAAATTTGGTCTCGATACAACACGGTACACATCCCTTGATTAACATTATTTCTAAGTCTCGTATAACACAGTTTCGATATAACATGATACATCTTAACCCGATTTTTCTCATGCACATACATAATTAGTATTAAGGGGTCTAAGGACCCTTAACCTTCAAAATTTTTAACTTTCTGGAAAAAATATATTGTATGCATAGTTTAATTCTGAACAATTGGATACCTTATTTATTACCATACGCAAAACACTTTTCAAGGTGTCGTAAAAATGCGTAAGCTTTCCCCATAGAGATTTATGTTTACAGCAGCTGTTTAAAACTCTTTTTCTCAGGTGCCGGTTTCTCGTTTTTGCGTGCATATCTTAGAAAGTCTCTTATGTACTTCCGTAAAACTTTTCATGCATGCTTGTCTGATTTATTTTTATGATCTGAATCTAAATTTTAGCTAAAAATGAAAGTTAATATTAAAAAATATGTATATATTTTCACCCAAAATTTTGGAAAATTTTGATATTAACTTATAGAATTTCAAAAAAAAAAAAAAAATAATAATAATAAATAATTCAAAAAAAAAAATAAATAAGCATGCATTAAAAGTTTTACGAAAATGTATAAGAAACCTTCTGAGATATCATGCACGAAAAACCTGAGAAAATGCAGCGAGAAAAAAAAAAGGACTTAAACAGCTGCTGTAACATAAATCCCTATGGGGAAAGTATACGCATTTTTTCGATAACTTGAAATATTTTTTGCGTATGGTCACGAATAAAATATCCAATTGTTCAGAATTAAATTAGGTACAACATATTTTTTCCAGAAAGTCGAACATTTTGAAGGTTAAGGGTCCTTAGACCCCTTAAAAATAAGTAAAAATTTTTTTTTTTTTTTTTTTTTTTTTTTTTTTTTCAAGTCTTGTATAACACTGTTTCGATACTACATGGAACAAATTAACCTTGTTATACGAGGGACACCTGTATGTATACATACATATATATTTGTTGAACTGGAACAAAAAAAAAAAAAAACAGTTCAAAGCCCCAGTTCTGTTACCCCTAAGATTCCTCTCTACTACACAGCTCGCACAAGCGAGATAAATAGAGGCCGTAACAGTAAGTATTGAAGTGAAACTCACCTGTTACTTATTATATCCTGCACCCCTCTCCTCTGGAATCCGAAATTCGGCGCCAGGGGCGGCTTCCTCTGTCGAGATCTCCCAAAGAACCTTAAATTATGGGCTCCCTTTGGATAAAGCTCTTGAATAGGAGTTCTGAATGGTAGCCACTGGCTACCTAAGTCGCAAAAAAATGGGAGCCACTAATTCACTTTTGGTAGCGTTTTTTTTTTTTTTTTTTTTTTTTTTTTTTTTTTTTTTTAAGAAAAGTATGCACGCAGCGCAAAAAGTGAATAACCTATTCGATATTAGTAACAATAACAAAGGATTAAAAGATTATGATGCTCTACAAAAACAACAAAATTTTACGGGATATATTTTTCAATATTAATATAAAAAGACAGCAAAAAGAAATATTTCACAACCTTTAAAATATAATACAAACTAGCGGTACCGGCAGGACGATGCCCGTGCTAAGAATTTAAAGAAAGTCCGCTAAATAATTAAAAAAAAAAAAATCCCCCTCCGAACTTGAGCCACAGGAAACATTTTTTGCGATTCGTTCCGAAACTCTTTTCAGAAATAAAGTTATTCAACGCACACAGTTTAGAACTCAGTGGAAAAAGAACTTTTAGAAGTGACAAAGGAGACCGAAACCAACCGAGGATATCGATGACACACAACTAAAAGCTTTCACACAGAAAATTTTGAGCCTGTCCTTGACAAATGGCTGCCAGAAGAATATCACAACCAACCCGTTTTTAACAGTAATTATTTCATGTTTTCTTTATACACGCTATGAATATGTATCGGAATTAGTACACATTAAACTAATCCTTATATATATATATATATATATATATATATATATATATATATAAAGAAACGAAAAAGTGGTCAACAATGAACGCTATCTCCTGGAGTTAAGGGTTAATCCACTGGAGTTAGGGTTGCAATTTCAACTATCAAAATATCACCAAACAGGTAATGTCTTCGTTCAAATGTAGAAGCAATTTTCCCAAGTCATATCTTAACGAACGATTTTCTAGTTATTACTGTAAGATTTACTTAAATACTTTAATTATAAATAGAACTCAATTCATTAAATATTGGACCAATGACTGTATATTTTCTTTTCTCCTTGTAAATCGATTTTTAACAAAGCAAAGCTCAAATGCGGGCGTATTACTTTGTTATCACTTACCAGTTTTTAAATATCGCAGTTTTCCAGTTCAAAAAACACGCATGCAATAATTACGAAGTAATCTTAATGTTCTGCACCAGATCTGTAATTAGCTAAAATCATTAATAATTCATTCAAATTGACAGGGTTGGGCTAGGTCGTAGCACGAAGTCAAATAATTTCTGCCATAAATTAATTTTTAAAGCAGAAACTTTGCCTGCGTGATTTTTTTTTTTTTTTTTTTTGGTCGACAAAACTTTTTTTTTTTTCAGAAATCAATTAAAAATATTCCATTTTTTTCGACTAAATAACCGAAATTTTAGCTTTTAGAATAAAAAGATGTGTTGTCACTGTGTTTAGTTCCAACGACAAAAAGGACTTGTCCTTGCACTATAACCACTAAGTGGCTATTAAAAATGCAAAACATTTGAAGTACAAAATTTTGAACTAAATTCTTAGCAACTTAGAAATACAGTCGAATCCCGACTTACGCGAGGGATGCGTTCCAAGATTCCTCGCGTACGTTTCATACATAAAACACCTCTTCGCTCACCAACGTTAGTTGGAATTCAAATTATTTACAAATAAAAATAAAACGTGAAGACTATATGGCACACTAGTGGCGTACATTATAACACTCCCGCGGTGCTGAGGGGCGCAAGAGGTATGAGGGCGCACGCTCTGAAAAATCAACACTAAGCTAAAATTTAAAAAAAAAATCTTACGGGGAGGGGGGCGCACTTATAAATCTTGAGAGGGGGGGGGGACACCGAAGTCTATGTACGCTACTTGGGCACACACATACTTTTTTGGGGGGAAGAACTTAAGCCCCGACTTTCAGCAAGTAATTGAATTTTTTTTTCATCTTACTCCGAGCATTAGCATTTAACAACAAACTTTTTGAAACAAGAATGAAAATAAGAATCATATGATAACACAAACCCATAGTTCGTTTGGTCCATCAAATAAGGTTCATTTATCCTTGTCCGAACATTACTGCTTAACAATCTTTTCGAAATAAGAGTAAAAATAAGAATCATATGAAACAATAACTGATAGTTCGTTTCGTCAATCAAAGATTTGAACGAAGTATTCTATTTTATGCTTAGGATTTTATTACTAGGAGGGGTCTTCTATATTTACACTACTATACACTTTATATATACTGCTATACACGCTACTATATACGTACATATACGTATTATCTATGATCCTATGAAATATGATCTTAGTACGTATATGATCTTATACGTACTACTTAACACGTGCTACTTGTGATTTGGATAACCAGGGCGGTCATTCCAAGCTCGTCAGCTTGCGAGATCGAGATTTTCGCTCACGTGATCGGTTGTGACGTAGAAATGTCGCAAAGTAGTATTCTAATCTACTCGAACGTAGCTTGCGGCTAGGATCGAGTAGATTAGAATACTACTTTGCGACATTTCTACGTCACAACCGATCACGTGAGCGAAAATCTCGATCTCGCAAGCTGACGAGCTTGGAATGACCGCCCTGGCCGTGACCAGTAGCACGCGTTAAACAGGTGGAAAAAATAAAAAAGAATCCCGAACAGAAATTATTGACATACCTGCAAAAAGGTAATCCAAAGAACAACCAGCCACTTCCAGTTTGAAGCTAGTCCTATATCCGACGATGCAATGGGTAATCCAACGTAAACAAACACACAGAGGAAAAGTAGCTACCTCAGCTCCGGCACAAACTTAAGCAGCACCTTGCTGTCTTCGGTCAATCAAATTAGAGCAACTGGCTCAATGGAAATCAAACATCATTTGCATTTTTCCCATTGTATCGGGAAAGCAGAGGACACGATAGCATCGGCACTCGCCTATCCGATGTGGGAAAAGAAAAGTACTAGCCCGTGCCGGAAATACTGACACAATGGCTCTTGGCCGGGGAGTTGGGATTGGGATTTTCTCACGGAACGCGCGTACGAACGGACAGGTGAGCGAAGTACCCCGTGCGGAGACTACCTGTTGAATGAAGGTATTCGGGAAGCCACTTTCTCGAGTTTCCGAACCGGCTTTTCCGTAGGGTTACTTTATTAGAATGCAGTTTCGATACGCGCATTTCGCAACGAAAGAAGCGTTTTCCAACATCTGAGCAAATCGAAAATTCCGTTACTTAATGACTGTTTTTATTGCGGTTGATAATTCGATAACCATTCGTTTGGTAATCGTAAAAGTTATCAGTGCACCATGTAAGCGTTACATGTAATCTTTTCACAGGGAAACAAACAAGAATGACTTAAGACGTTGCAGAATACATGGACGAAAAATATATCACTGAGCAAGAAATACTCATCGATGGATCGAACAACCAATAAATAATCCTTCCTTGTGCAGAAAGTGCCATACATATAGATTCAGGATCTGATTATATTGAGTGGGCCTTTTAGTCCGTGACCTACAGGGCCGCAGAGAGCCAAGGTGTGTCCATTGTCAGTTATGTCGCCGGGTCCATTCCGCCTCCCCCCCCCCTAAAAAAAAGAAAAAAGGGGGATGAAGAAAAAAGGAAAGAGATGAAAAAAGGCGTGAAAAGGAAAGAAAAGGGGGGGGGGGAGAGAAAAATCAAAACTGCTTACTAGAAAACGATTAACTCTATTTCAAGTGCCACAACAGTAAATAACAAAAGAGTACTTAAATTTTGCTTAATCTTTACGTTTTCTCTGATTCGGAGTCTCCCCCTCCCCCCCCCCTTTATCTCCCTTCTTTTCTTTATTTTTTTTCTTTCCTTTTATTATTATTATTATTATTATTACTTGTTTTTGCGTCAGTGTCGCCGGGCCTCCCCAAGGCTCGGGTCCCTAGTTTCCGACGAGGCTGACATGGCCTCTCGTCGGACCTGGTAACCTAGGACCCCTGCTTTTTAGGGACCCCTAAATTGTTAAAATTCTTTTAGCTAATCACAAAAATTGTATGGTTTGACTTGAATGCAGGGGCCGTGCCCCCCAAAAAGTGCCTGGCCTCTGGATGTTTTAATCGGTTCCTGCATAGATGCGTTATGCAATAACCATACTGCCGCCATCGGCAGGTAAAGCGCAGTATCTACAGAAACGAGTTTTTTGAGATATTTGAAGAAACACCCTTAGGGCTCCGTACTAACTACAGGGAAATGTTGAAAATTGACGTTTTATTTTCATTAATATATTTATTAATGCAAATAAATTGAAAGTTTACACGTACTGTCCTTTACCTTCCCACGGCAGTATAACCGATCAAATCATATGTTTCAGTATGTACCGTGTTTCAGCCGAAATAAGACTCGATCTTAATTTTTGTTGCAAAAGATACGCAAACGCTTACTTTCACAGAATGGATTTTTTTTTTCACTATATTGGGGTTGTTTCTTTCAGTCCAAAGTTCTACTTTTAGTCACTATAATTGATGGAATTAAAAAAAGAAAAAAAAAACCCAAAAAAACATGGAACCAGAAAAAAAAACTTTTATTTTCCCAACAGTTAGTTTTTATTTAATTTCTTTAATCATGACTGATTTTGGAAATAAGGCGTGGTCTTTATGACGTCAGAAGTGATGTACTTTTGCGCGCTACTCCATTGTCGATCTGAATGTTTACGCATTGTTAAAAAAAAAAGGCTGCGATTGAACCGTAACATTAATAGCAATCATAATGAGAATTTTTAATGAAGGCTTTTCTGAAGCAAACATTAAATTCATTAGTATTATTGCGCTATGATATTTTTATCTTTATCTAATGCCAAAATATTGCGCTCTGGCATCAGTGAATGGCATTTCATCACTTGTGATGTCATGAGCAGAGCAGAAGAGTAAAAAATAAAATTGAATCTCCACACCGATTAAAACTTTTTTTTTAATACCAAACATTCTCAAATTATTTAAAAAATGGTTAAAAACTGTTTTTAAGCATGCTCTTTCAGAAAAAAAAAACTCTTTAAAATTTCGCAAACAACACAATTGATATTTGATCTTTCTCAAGTAACACATTCGGTTTCAAGAAATACGCGACTTCCAAACAATGTTCAAAGGATGGCGCAGATAATACCTGCTTTACATAAGGAGAAATTTCAAAATTAATTACCTTAAAATTTTTCAGAGATACCGAAAAATTAAAATCTAGGATCCAGAAATATTGCTTTCAAGCTTAAAATTTTTTTGACAAGTACTAATTTTCCTTAAATTGTTTTTAAAATTCGGTAAAACGTTAAAAATACAGAAAAATGTATCAATCGTATGTAGAACTTAATAGCAAGGGCGCCAGCAGAACCATACGCAGAGTGCATCCGCATATAAACACACACAACTAATTGCTCTCTCTCTCTTTTTGCTTTTTCTTTTTTTGCTTTTTTTTTCATTTCTAATTTTTAGCGACGGACTTTCTTCATTTAGGAGGCCGCAATTTGAAGTGAAGGGTTGCTTCTGGTAAATATACGAAATATTTTGCTTTAAAAATATGAAACTAATGGGAGAAAAAATAACTAATAAAAAAAAATTATTTATTTTAGAAAATTTAATTTGGAAAGAGGATGAAATTCTTAGTTGAGACTCTGACATAATCGTTTAGTGACTATTTTGCTAATAACTTAAATTAATTACATAATAGTATACAATTATTTTAAATTAATAGTCGTAAGTTCCGCACCAGACTCGGCGGCGAGCCACAAGTCGTTCTTTACATAGGTGTTTTAATGAAACTAACCACCAAGGCGGCTAGATTAACCGGCCTCGGCCTAAACATGAGCCAGAAAAATAATGATTCTGTTGACACCTGGTTCGATCGTCAATTCTCTGGCATTCAGAAGATGTTGAGTGATATAGAAAGATAGATAGATAGATGGATACAAAGATGCACTCCATTTTTAGCCTACTTTCCCAGTAAAAGTGAGAAAAAGAAGAAAAAAGCTTGAAAGAAGGCTTAATGCATCTTAAAAATGTCGCGAAAAACAAAAAAAAAAAAGTCAAAAATAAATAAAGTAATTAAATAAATATTGAAAAATTAAAAATTGGAAAGTAGGGTATTGAGATGGGGGAAAATGTCTGTCGGTCTGTCTGTCTGTCCCCCCCCCCCTAATAACTTTTGAATGAATAGTCCGATTCGAAAAAAAATTTTTTTGTTCAAAAGATCTCGGCGAGGACATCTCCTTCCCATATTTCACTTTTTGATTTGAACTATTTTTTGTTCAATTCTGAACAGTTCAAAAAAACTTAACATTAGCGCCTACGGGGAAATTCAAGGCAATTCCGATCTGTGAGGCAAATTTGCTTCAAACAAACTTTGTAGGAAAAAGCTTTTGATGGAAAAACTTGTATGTAAAATATCTTTTTGATTTGAACAATTTTCCGTTCAATTTTGAACAGTTCAAATTCCTTAACATAAGCGCCTATTGGGAAACTGAAAGTCAATGTAGATTCCGTACTTGAAGGCGGATTTACTTCAAACAAATTTTGTTGGAATAGCTCTTGACGCCAAACTCCAGACTTCGACTCCGAGAATTTAGGGGCACTTGACTCCGACTCCGACTCCTGTGCCCGACAATTAATCGGACTCCGACTCCCCGACTTCGACTCTGACTTCGTAGCTTTGGCAAAAATTTATACACGGAGGACAAATGACTGACTCCGATTCTTAGATATTCGACTCCAACTCCTTTATCCCAAAAAGAGATTAACTCCGACTCCGACTCCGCAGCTATGGTTTTAACTATGAAATAATTATTGTTGATATGACTTGTTTTTATTTTCACGCTAAAGTTGTAATTTAGGTATTCTAGGTAGTTGTAAATTAGGTATTTATGTTTCTACATAAAGATATGCGCAGACGATTTTTTTTTTTTTTTTTGACAATGAAAATTATTTTTTTAAGTTGACATTTAATTGTTCTCATTTATTTTGGTAAGTGCATTAATTCATTTAAAAAATTATTTTTGGCAACAGGGGAAAAAGAAACGATTTTTTTTTTTTTTTTTTGATATGATGTATTTATTTTAATGGGCTTATTAATTTTAATTATTATTATTTTCTTTTATTTTGAAAGCAGCTAAAGAATTTTTTTAATGGAAAAAAGTGTATTAGCTGCTTTGTTTAAAAGGTGCTGCTATTTCATTTGTTCTTTTTTTTTTTTAGCTATTTTTGAGAATATTGATCAGGTACTAGAAAGTAGTATGGATATATGGGAAAGTAGGCTCGTTCAGTTCTTGACGGAATTTCTTGTTAATATATAAAAGATTTCGAGTCGGATGAATATGCACTTCATTGGATTGAACTGCAGCAAATAGTTTTGTCTCAAATAAATATTAAAATAACGGTTTACTAAATATTGTTGTTCGTTGATTCACCTCATCCTGGAGTAGACAACCCGTGCCATCTTCTATGGCAGAAGCTTTAAGGGGGTGGCACATTTCACTATGTCAAAATATTAAATTAATTTTTATTTAATATTTTTTGTCAATATTAATCTAATTTTATTTTTGGAATCTGGGGATTGCATCCCTTACCGGCTCTGATGGACATAAACATGAGATTGATATTTTTCGTTACGCATTTCGTAGTTTTTAAAAAATATTTTGTAGTTTTTTTTTCGATGAAGAAATATACAATTTTAGTTTTAAGAGCCGGGGAGGTGAAAGTGTCCTCTTTAAGCCCCCAACGCTTGCTCATTGACAGAAAGATGTGATCAATAAATACTTTCGAGCTGTATTTTATTAAGATATTTTTTTAAAGCATTTTGTAGTTAACATTTTTTAATAAATCTTATTTTCAAAAGCCACTGGAGTGAAAGTGCATCTCCTGCTTGTGTTTATGGATATAAATGTGATTTTAATATTTTTGTGATGCATTTTGTAGTTTTTGAGCAATTACATTGCTTGTTGTTCTCATTTGACTGTTTTGGGGTTCCTATGATTTTATTTTTCCCCTCCTCCCTCTGCAGCACCACCGTCGACCGGCCCCTGCCGATGCTGCTCCTCTAGCGAAAACCGTCTCCAGGTTGCGTCAGATTCAACACACACATTCACGCACACACACACACACACATACACATATACACACATACACTCACACACACATACATATACACTTACCCACACCTACCCCCCCCACACACACATATACCCACACACTCATGCCTGCATAGACTCAAACACACACGCCTACATACACATACATACACGTGATTGCGAAAAACATAATTTGGATTCCAGATGTCAAAATTCAAATTAATTTTTAATTTTTTAAGTAGTAGTTAGTCCTTTATTTAAAATGAATTAAATTTTATTCATTGAAACAATAAAAAAAATCTTGATTATTAGAAACAATATGCGCTTTTAAAAGCCAGGGGTGCAAGTGCACCTTCCTGCACCCCCTGCAGGCGTTCATGCCTATAATGGCGCATTGGTTATTTTATGCAGTCGAAATAAATTATTATACATTTAATACGGAAAATCCAATCTAAAAAAGGACAAAATATTAAGTTTTAAAGATATATCTTACATTTTTTAATTCGCCGTTCTCCACATTTATGCTAAATTTAATGACTGTAAGAGCAACAGTTTAGATAAGATATCGCGCGCTCGCACACACCAGCGCGATCAGCTTTGCAATAAAAAGAGAAAGAAAATATAAAAGAAAATTAAACAACGCTATACAAGTACAACTTTTCGGACACGTGTTTCGGGAGTACGAGGAGATTCTTTTTCAACGTAAAAGGAAGTGAGCTAGCTAATGGGCGTAAAGACATTTGATAAAACCAAACTTTTTGGGAAATTTATGAATTTATAACGTTTTAAAATTGATTTTTACCTTTCAGTGAAAAAGTATTTGCTTGTTTTGTAATCAGAAGACATTTGAAATATTTTTACTTTAAAAAACATTGTCGGGATATCATTTTTCCGTCGTTTAAGCACTAGATGGCGACACTACGACATCACGATGGCCGTGATCTAGTTGAAACTCAATTGGCCCAATGCAAAAATATAAACCAGGACGTGATTAGGTTGGGATTAGTAGATTAAATATTCATTACCCACCCTGGATTGCAAAAATGTATTTCTGGAGACTAGAACATTTCAATGATGAGAAAATGTCTGCACTGCAAATTATGGGGAGCAATATTCCAATTATTTTCACATTACCTGCGGTTTTTCTTCTAAGCTCTGTTTTCTCGCGATGAAATACTTTTCGCTTAAATTTTTCTTTCTCTTTTTTTTCCCCCTCTTTTCGTCTGATGCATTAAATGCATACGTAATTTTGCAAGCAAACCAAAGTTTAAGCCCATTTTAGAAGTTTCATAAGGGTGATTTTTTTGGTTTCGGTATTGGAGGTTGACGGTTGGTACATGGTTTTTTTAAAATTATTATTTATTTATTTAATTCTTATTTTTTTTTTAATTAGTCGTTTTGTCCGGATTTTTTATATGTTATTTCAGGCCCGTCATTTAGGGGGGGGGGGAGGTTTTTTTTTGTTGCATTCCGATAAAATTTGCATTGCAACGAATTAATGATGTCTCAAAGTTCTCTCATTGAAAATGTAAACTCAATGGTTGCCATTCTCATACAAAGAAAATTAACAACACCATTTTATCGTTAAAATGAACGTTTGTTAATAGGCTAGTGTAAGAATAACATTAGTCTGTAAAATCTTTCTAATAGTTTAGAAACAGTGCAACAAAAATGGAGATATTTCACTTCGATGGTCTCAAACTATGATCAAGGCCGTATCCAGAAATTTTTTTCGGGAGGGGCCCGGATTAGCACATTGCCCTCCCCTAACACACACACACACATATAGTATATATAGACACACCAAACGCATAAAAATGTTAACATAGAAGACTTTTTGTCTCGATTTTTAATGATTCCACTGTTTGAACTGTTGTTATTTTAATTTCTTATTATTTTTCTTATTCACCTTGTAGTGGTAAGGATAACAGGAGAGTGTCTCTTTAAGTCGGATGTAGAACATCCATAATTCCCCCGAGAAATTTTCGGGAAAAAAAAGCTGTATTTTGAGGCCTTATATTAGGTAATTGTGACAACAAAAATATGAAAAAAAATTAGGCAAACAAAGTTTTTTAAAAGTTATACATTCTTTTGCAAATCAAAATCAAACAAAATAAAAACTGCTTGCTCGACAAATCATGGAACTTAATGGACAGACGGGAAAAACGAGAGAGGAGAAAAGAGAAGCCCTTCGTCATCTGCTCATATCGGCTTTTAGTGAAGTTTGGTTTTGATCACTCCCCCTCCCCCCCCCCCTTTTTTTTTCATTAAATGCCCTACAGTATGAAAACTGTACAAAATAGTTTAAAAGAAATGGTGTAGACATTCAGAAAATAAGAACGGAAGAGTAATATTCTAGCCATTTAGACAATTCATACTTTATTTTCTTGATAAGATACAAAATTGAAGAACTTTTCAAGGAATTTCAAAAACTTAAATAATTTTCAGACTCTCGAACAGTTGAAACTATTTGAAGCTCTTTATTTACACTTTTCAGAAGTTGATTGCAGTCTTACAAAATGATTATGTTAGGGCCTGTTTAGTTCATTGTCTTTATGAACGATATTCACAAAAATAATTCTGGGAACATGAATTGTTTTGCTGATGATGTCAAAGTTATGGGGACTGTAGAAAATGAAGAACAAGCAAATCAGCTGCAAGAGGATCTAGATCATATTACGGAGTGGGCTGATAAATGGGGTATGGCTGTTAATGTTGGGAAATGTCAAGTGCTACATTTAGGGCATGGAAATAAGTGTACAAGTTATTATTTGCAAGGTTCAGTCATTAGTCAGGCAGACAAAGTTACTGATCTGGGGGTCCTAATAAGTCAGGATTTAAAGTTTAGCCAACAGTGCAGCATTGCTAGCAACAAAGCCAATAAGATGCTTGGGTTTATCAATAGATCTATTTCAAATAAATCTAAAGAAGTTCTTCTGCCCTTATATAGAAGTTTGGTAAGACCCCATTTGGAGTATGCTGTTCAGTTTTGGTCTCCTTATCTTAAGAAAGACATTAATGTATTAGAAAGGGTTCAAAGGCGGGCTACAAGGCTAATAAGTGGACTTTCCCACTTAGATTATGATTCCAGGCTTAGAAGGCTAAAAATGTACAGTCTTGAGCAAAGAAGAGACCGAGGGGACATGATTCAGCTGTTTAAATTTATTAATACGAAAGATGTTACGGGGCTAAAGTTTAGCACTGAAAACAGGACAAGGGGTCATTGTTTTAAGCTATTTAAATCTCGGGCTAACATGGATATCAGGAAAAATTATTATTTTAGCAGGGTAGTGGAACCTTGGAACAGCTTACCGGAAGAGGTGGTAATGAGCAAAGGAGTAGACAGTTTTAAGAGGGCCATTGATCTTCACTGGGGATTGTAAATTGACTAGGAACCAGTCTAGCTGGGCCCAGAGCCTGTTGCTGGTCGTCACTTTTGTATTTGTATAACTTTGTAAGACACACTCGTTTTAAGTTAAAAATAATTGCAACGAAATATTTCTCGAAACAAACTTTTTTTTTTCAATCACAAGTAGTGCAGAAAAAGAAAGAGAGTAGAGTAAGTGTTATTTTTTTTTCTCATACTAAAGATGTTAACAGTATGCAGTAGAAGTAAGAAAAAAACAAGCAATAACAAAAGAACTTCCATGATACTGAATTCGGCATTAAATAAATGCAAGACAAGAAACATATCAGTCACAAAAATGATCTTGAAAGTTTTGCTACAAAAACGCGAGAATCGTGATTTTTGCATTTTTTACTCAGGATGTATCAAGGAACTGAATTTGTCACATCTTGGTAACAAGATACTCGCCTAATCGGAAACTAGGGGCCCAGCCTTTGGGGAGTCCCCGGCTCGAAATCAGTACAGTGTAAGTTTTATAAGAGTTTTAGGGAGAGGAGGGCAGGGTCGTGCACAGAGGGGAGAAAGGACACCTGTGGGCCCGGGCTCGAGCTTAAATGGGGCCCAATATTTTTAAACCTAGGGTTGAAAATATAGGTAAGCAATATGGAGGGGGCCCAAAAGAAGCATTGTGACAGCCCCAAAATTTCTGTGCATGCCCCTGGAGGAGGAAGTCATAGAAGTCAGTTTGATAGACTTGAAAAATCTACCGAACTGACAAAGGGCCTACCTTAACCTTGGACTGCCCTGATTTGAATTGTGAAAGAGAGCAGGAAGTCCTAATTAAAGGTCTAAATTTCAAGTGCGCTTTGCAGCTAATGAGAACTAGAACTGCTTTTTCTGTATTTCTTCAAAATATTAGAAATTTTGAATAGTAGCAAAATTAAGAATTAAAAAAAAACATTGTTACTTTCCTTTTCTGACATTAGGAATTTAAAAAAATATAAAAAAACTGTTTTACGGTGCAAAACATTTTGGGTTTCGGGGGGGGGGGGCCGGGCCCGTCAGGCCCCCCCCCCCCTCTGGATACGGCCCTGACTATGATGATAGTTATTTTTACATGATACTTGAAAGCAAGCTAATTTCTGTAATATTACTCACATTAAGTCGACTTGACTTGAAAAAAGTTTTACCAGGCTGGAAATACAAATATACAAATACAAATACAGAAGTGACGACCAGCAACAGGCTCTGGGCCCAGCTAGACTGGTCCTAGTCAATTTACAAACCCCAATGAAGATCAATGGCCCTTTTAAAACTATCTACTCCCTTGCTCATTACCACCTCTTCCGGTAAACTGTTCCAAGGTTCCACTACTCTGCTAAAATAATAATTTTGCCTAACATCCATGTTAGCCTGAGATTTAAATAGCTTAAAACAATGACCTCTTGTCCTGTTTTCAGTGCTAAACTTCAGCCCCGTACACAGTAAAAAAAATCCGGAAACGTTTCTGAGTATATCGTGCAGCTGTGGTTCATGAAAGTTTCAAAAACGTTTCTGAGTATTTCGGAATCCTCTTTCTGTAATGTCCAGAAACGTGTCTGAGTATTTCGGAATCCTCTTTCTGTAATTTTCAGAAACGTTTCTGAGTATTTCGGAATCCTCTTTCTGTAATGTCCAGAAACATGTCTGAGTATTTCGGAATCCTCTTTCTGTAATTTTCAGAAACGTTTCTGAGTATTTCGGAATTCTTTTTCCGTAATTTTCAGAAATGTTTCTGAGTATTCTGTGCAGCTGTGGTTCATGAAAGTTTCGAAAACGTTTCCGAGTATTTCGGAATTCTCCAAACAATTTTCAAAAATGTTTCCGGGAATTTCGGAATCCTTTTTTCCGTGATTTTTTCTAAAATATAATTCTTTATTATAGTATTGCATACCATATCAGTTTCAATTCTTTCATATCTAAGAGCAATAATACAAGCAATTTTAGAATCATTCGTGATTTTTTTTTTTTTTTTTTTGAATTTCTAATGACAAATAGCATGGTTAACAGCATAACATATGCACAGTTATAAATTTTTGAAAAATTATGAAATAATCTATTAGTTTCATTCCTAATCACAAAATCGTCGGGGAATTGGAGGGGGAGGGGTACCTTCTGAAAAGTGGGGATTGTTTGTTAAACAATCTTAAACTTCAGTTTTTCTATCAATATTTTCAAGACAAAACTATCAACATATTGTATTTTTAATGCAGAACTTAAAAACATATCTTGTATCAAACTTGATAGCTTTCATCTTCGGATAAAATTTGACAGGACTTACCTACACTGTAAAAAAAATCGGAAACGTTTCTGAGTATATCGTGCAGCTGCGGTTCATGAAATTTTCAAAAACGTTTCTGAGTATTTCGGAATTCTCTTTCTGTAATGTCCGGAAACGTGTCTGAGTATTTTGGAATCCTCTTTCTATAATTTCCAGAAATGTTTCTGAGTATTTTGGAATCCTCTTTCTGTAATTTTCAGAAACGTTTCTGAGTATTTTGGAATTCTCTTTCCGTAATTTTCAGAAACGTTTCTGAGTATTTCGGAATCCTCTTTCCGTAATTTCCAGAAATGTTTCTGAGTATTCTGTGCAGCTGTGGTTCATGAAAGTTTCGAAAACGTTTCCGAGTATTTCGGAATTCTCCAAACAATTTTCAAAAACGTTTCTGAGAATTTCGGAATCCTTTTTCCGTGATTTTTTTCTAAAAAATAATTCTTTTTTAATAATATTGCATGCCATATCAGTTTCAATTCTTTCATATCTAGGAGCAATGAAACAAGCAATTTTAGAATCATTCGTGGATTTCTTTTTTCTGAATTTTTAATGACAAATAGCATGGTTAACAGCATAACATATGCACAGTTATAAATTTTTGAAAATTTATGAAATAATATAGTAGTTTCATTCATAATCACAAAATCGTCGGGGGAGGGAAGGGGAGTACTTTCTCAGAAGTGGGATTGTTTGTTAAACAATATTAAGTTCTTCTTTTTTGCTCTCAGTTTTGCTCTCAATATTTTCAAGACAAAATTATCAACGTATTGTATTTTTAATGCAGAACTTAAAAACATATCTTGTATCAAACTTGATAGCTTTTATTTTCGCATAAAATTTGACAGAACTTACCTACACTTTGCGTTCCGAAATTCGTTCACGTCAAGTCAATTTCTTTGACGAACAAAGTGTACCGAAAAGTACCAACAGAGAAATTGATGAATTTAAATATGACACCAAAGTCCCCCTGCTGGAACCATTCGGATTTATTCCTCTGTTCTTGCCCTTTTCCAGTTTATCACAAATGTAGATACTTAATCAAAATAGGTTACTGATTTAGAGTGTGCGCAAAATGCATTATATATTTTATTTATTAAAACATTGAACTCTATTACATGATTATTCCATTTCATATATACGAGAGTTCCCTCCCCCCCACACCATAAGAGTGATGGTGCACCCATAAAATGATATAAAGCGCCCCCCACCTTAAAAAAGGCAACCTCTTGAAAATGTCAATGGCACAGTCTGCGTGGTGAACGCCCCTCGTCTTCTCACCATATGTGCATTGCATATTAATAACATAGTATTTAAAAACTGATCACTTTTAAAACGATGACATGAAATAATATTACTTTTTATTTCAGCATGTAAATGCAGCTGTTCCATTTTTGCCACTGACTCATTCCTCCTGACTGTCCTACATTAAACTAGTATATCCACGAAGGAAATGTTATTTTCGGAACTAATGTCAAGGAATTTTTTAATTGTTAACCACATTTAACAAAATGAATAAGCAGATGAATTAATTTCATAACTATGTTCTTACTAATAGATAACATGATCATTTTCTAATGGTATAAATATTTTTAAATGAATGAATAAATTATAATAAAAAAAGATAAATTATACCGGCACATTTTTTGTGAAGCATATTGCAATACCAGAAAGTATTTGCATTACCATATTTCTAATGAATTAAACAATTGATTTTTTTTTCTTTTTGAACCAAAATGTATGTACATCCAAGTATTTCGAAATAACTTTTCTGTGATTGCTTCTCAAATATAAATCTTACTTCTTTTGCGTAATTAATCAGTTTCAGTTGGTTACAACAAATAGTACAGCGCGCACATAGGTATGTAGGATAACTTTAAATTAATTCGATAAACCCAAAAACAGTTACAATTGGAGCCTCATCAAATGCAAATCAACAAAAATATAAATGTATATAACAACATGTTTTAAAATATTCATTAATACTTACAAGTGAACATGAGCGGAAGAAAATCTAAGTACCTCCATTACAACTGAATAAGTAATCCAAAGGGTTTCGTTTCATTAAGTATAAACATGGGTGTTAAAACTATTCACGCTTGAACACACAATATATATCTAATTATGGTCGCATTGGAAATTGTAAAGAAGCAAATGATTATTAACTAACTTAATAGCTGCGTACATCGTCTAAAAAATCAAGGGCAGTCCAAAATGCAAAGGCGTAAAATTAGTTTCGAAACATTTTACTACTCTCTAGACATGAAATAACAAGCAATCCAATGCTACACAGTTGCTGACTGCAGCAACCATAGATAAGAAAAAAAAGAAGTTCTCGTTATTTCCGACTCATTGGCGCCTGTGTTGGAAGGATGAAATAGGTTTCGAAGCGTTGCGTCATCACTTCCGCTTCTAGATATCTTGAAATAACAAAAAGCTTTCTGAATATTGAGGAGTTCGCTATTGGATGAAGGATTCCTACTATTTCGGAAACGTTTCCGATATATCCAGAAACGTTTCCGAAATTTGTTACAGTGTAACATCTTTCATTTTAATAAATTTAAACAACTAAATCATGTCCCCTCGGTCTCTTCTTTGCTCAAGACTGTACATTTTTAGCCTTCTAAGCCTGGAATCATAGTCTAAGTGAGAAAGTCCATTTATTAGCCTTGTAGCTCGCCTTTGAACCCTTTCCAATACATTAATGTCTTTCTTAAGATAAGGAGACCAAAACTGAACAGCATACTCCAAATGAGGTCTTACCAAACTTCTATATAAGAGCAGAAGAACTTCTTTAGATTTGTTTGAAATAGATCTATTGATAAACCCATGCATCTGATTGGCCTTGTTACTAGCAATGCTGCACTGTTGGCTAAACTTTAAATCCTGACTTATTAAGACCCCCAGATCAGTAACTTTTTCTGCCTGACTAATGACTGAACCTTGCAAATAATAACTTGTACACTTATTACCATGCCCTAAATGTAGCACTGGATATTTCCCAACATTAACAGCCATACCCCATTTATCAGCCCACTCCGTAATATGATCTAGATCAGTGGTTCCCAACCTTTTTTAGCCCATCGCCCTTTTTGGAAGTTAAATTACACCTATCACCCCCCACATTCTTCCCTTAAAAACACAAATTAGATGGCGCTGATTTTAGTGAAGATTAATGTTACTGAACGCCTAATTTGAGTTTAAAGCTTAAAAAAGTGCATGATAAACTGATAATTAGCTTCAAAACTGAATTTTTTAATCTCAAAATGTTTTTAACCTTAACCCCTTCCCCTCCCACCAAAAAAAAAAGAAAAAACGTAATTTGAAGTGCTTTAATTAACCGTCATTTACATACTTAGCAAAAATAAGAATACTACATTTTTCAGAAACATGCTTTTTTTTAAATTGAAATCCGGAAAAAATTGAAAATTTTAACTGTTAAGATTTGTTTTTTTTTTTTTTTTTTACCTTTTTAATGACTGCCTTATGCTTGATGGAACTCCGGTAAAGCTTTGATGTCTGGCTTTATATTAGTGAGATTTGATCTGAGGTCCCCTTTGAGGCAGATGTCCAATCTGTTTCTTTGCTTCGTGAGAAACTGCACTACAGAGCTAAATCCTCTTTCAACTAAATATGTTGAGGGGAATGAGATGAGGAGTTGTTCAAATTTTTCCAAAGTTGTGGGTAAGTACCCATAAGCTTCACCCAGGCAGGTTCGTAACCGTATTGCTTGAAAGTAATTTTTGATTCACAATCAAATTTCAAACCCATAAACTCTGTCTGCAAAGAGTTTTCCAATTCATCCACATCTTCAAAACTAAATGTGTCTAAAATCCAGTCAGGAATTTGTAAGCTGATCAAATCTGCAAACCTTGATTCCATGTTCTTTATTAACTGATCAAGGTGATCAATAAAAATTAAAATTTTTTCTTCAGGAATTCATCATCCACGATTAAACTTTTTTTTAGAGTCGGAAACAGGATAAATTCTTTACGGATAATATTTGCCTTGTGGATTTCGAATTTGGCAATGAATACTACACTTTTGGCCTTCATGAGGTTCATCTTGTTTCCTTGAAACTTAATGTTGACTTCGTTCACTTTTTCAAAAATATCTGTGAGATACGCAAGCTCCAACTAGCGCTGTTTCAAATTCTGACTTAAAGCAGGATCATGCAATTCGAGAAACTCAGCTACAGAGTCGAATAATTCAAAGAAACAGCGCAAACAGTTTTCTTCGGAAAGCCATCTCACAGACGTATGTAAAAGCAAGCGTTCGAAATGTTCATCATTTTCATGGCAAAGCTCTCGAAACAGGCGATTATTGAGAGAATTAGCTTTGATCTTGTTAATACCAGTAATGACTAATTGTAAGGTTTCATGTAAAACACCACTCAATTTTTTGCAGGCAAGTGTTGACGATGAATGGCACACTGGAGGGCACCATCTGCTGCGCAAGCACTTACATTTGTCAATGGAATTTCTTTTTCTTCAAAATAATCCTTCACCACTTTAAAAATCGACGATCCCTTTATATCAGTAATCAAAGTTATGGCGAACAACTTTTCCTCAGCTATCTCTTTCAGCTGAATACTGCCGGCACTTCTTTTTCGAATTCATATCGAACTTCCACACTATGAAACATGCACAATTAAGCAGAAATTCACTAAATTAAATCAAACAATAGAAACTACGTAAGGAGGTTTATGCGCTGATTGCAAGATTCTGAATGACAACTGATAAGTAAATGCAAAATTCTATTCCTACACATATCCATCCACTTTTCAGGCGTTAATTATATGCTGGCGCCATCAACGGTCAGACAGTGCTTACAAGATTTTTTTTTCCTCGTGAAAACGGCAATAAAATACAAGATATTATATTTTGCTTTTGGGATTTTTTTTATCCGAACAGATTTGATTGAGCTGTAAATCATACATGACTTATTTTCTGGGAACGACTTTCTTTGATTTGACGTGCCATATGCTTGGTTCAGTATTACGCAACATAGGTATTCTGAAAGATATTTCTGAATTGTGTACCGATTTGTTTTAATAAATATAGTTTTTGAAAGGTCAAGAATTTCCCATTACCAGGTATCCGAATGCCGTCGCCCCCCTATCGCCCCCCAGAAATTTATCGCCCCCTAGAAGAATTTGATCGCCCCTTTGGGGGCGATCGCCCCCAGGTTGGGAATCACTGATCTAGATCATCTTGCAGCTGTTTTGCTTGTTCTTCATTTTCTATAGTCCCATAACTTTGACATCATCAGCAAAAAAATTCACGTTCCCAGAAATATTTTTGTGAATATCGTTCATAAAAACAATGAGCAAAACAGGCTCTAACACTGATCCTTGAGGAACCCCACTGATATTCAAGCAGAAAATATATTGCTGTTGTCTCACTGCTCTCTTTATATCAAAGCCTCCACAATGTTGGAAAAAAACTTTATTCTTCTTAAAAGAAATCTTTAAATTAAAATTTTTTTACAGACGCAGATTACTGGTTAGCAGATTACGTTCCCCTCTTTTTTTCATTCTCCCATTTTCTTTCCTAGTCAGTCTGAAAATAAGTCTTCAAAATGCGACGCTCCTTAATTCTCCTCCCCCGCAAGAAATTTAAAATAAGGTGGTTTAATTATTTGGTTGGGGTCATTATAAAATTAAATCCTTTTTGCGGGGGCTGTTCCCGCTGACCGCCATTAGCGAAAGATCACGAAATTTCTCATCTCGGATTTTTCTGTTGTTCATATTTCTTTTAAGAAAATAGCCAGTATAAATGGAATGGCTTACGATAATTTCCAACTATCATCTTATAATCAATGAACAGAAAAATCTTGATATTGAGCTACAAAGAAACAGGAATAAAAAGATTGAGAATAGCTTTATTCTTTTTGTTTACTGAAAGCTCAAACGCCTTTTGGAACAAAAAGTATTTTCAACCCATTTTGCCCCGAAGCTGCACCAAATTGCTTTCGCCAAAAAATCAAAAATTTCGACATTTTTTTTTCTTTCAGAGTCATTGATACATTTTTTATAACAATTGAGAGCACTTCACTAGCACATCATTTAGTAGAAGTATCTAAAAAAAAGTACATTTTATCTGTTTCTTTCTGTGCATACTCTTCTTCAAAAACTTTTTCCTACAAAGTTTGTTTGATAGTCCAGTAAATTTAGGCCGAAAATAGGGTCGATGCACCACAAATTTGTAACTAGCTGAATTTTACAGGAATAGTACCTGAACATGTGTAGAAGAAATCCTGAAAAGTCCCCTAAGATCCTATGTGATCTTCTATCCAAAATGGCGGATCAAAAATGGCCGCCTAATACATTTTGTCTCCTTTATATCTATGTCAAAAATGAAGATTTTTTCAGTTCTGAAAAAACACATAGGTTTAGAAGTGATATTGTTTCGATAAATTACCTAAAATAACTAATAAAAAATTTCAAACATTTCTTTTGACACTAAAAACTGAAATTTCTGTGCCTTACGTAATATGCAGCAGAACACATAAGCAATTAATATAAATAATTTTTTGTGGTGTTTTTTAAAAATATTTTCCCTCATATTTTGGTCAATAGTTGTTGTTTATCAGTTCTAAGACATGCTTTGTACTCTGCTATGTTTGAATTGATGTTTGTGTTTTAACGACATTTCTCTACAAAAACAGAAACATAATGACCTGCAGATTGTGTTTTTTGTCTGAAATGTAAAATTTTCGTTTAGAAACTTCAATGTTAATCTGTTTAACTCTTTGCTCAATGCAAATCTGTTTAGCTTCTGTAACATAAATCGTAAAATGGTTCCAAAATCCTTTAGTGAGATTAAATAAGGATTAACGAAAGAAAAAAAAAGAAAGAAAAACACTTATAGTAACGATAGAAAGTCGTCAAAAATGATTCAAGTTTTATTTTTAATAAAAAAAATCATTGTTATCTCAAAATCGTTTCTTTTTTTTTTTCGTGCATTTTAGAAAGCAAATAGTTATACTCAAGAATGATTTTTTTTTTCAAAATTACGTTTCCGTATATTTATGCGACAATGGAAAAAACGTCGGTGAATAGTTACAGCTTTCAATTTTAGGAAGTTCTTTTGGGGAAGTTAAACTTCAGAAGAAAGAGGTTTTTTCGAGCAATCACATTGCTTATTGTTCTCACTTGACTGTCCTGTGTGTTACGCTGATTTTATGTCCCCCCCCCCCGCATCTCTGCAGCACCACCATCGACCGGCTCCTCCCGATGCTGCTCCTCTAGCGAAAACCATCTCCAGGTTGCGTCCATATCCTACACACACACGCATGCAAACATACACCTACACCCTCACGCACACACATACACACACATATACACACAAACACACACGCCTATACTTATACACACATACACACACCCACACACTCATGCCTGTACACAGACACAAACACACATGCCTACACACACACACACACACACACATACCCGCACAAACACACATGCCTACATATACACACTCGTGATTGCGAAAAGCATAATTTGAATTAAAAATGTCAAAATTCAATTTTTTTTTTCTTTTTTTAGAAATGAGTGTTTTGTTCCGTCTTTCGCAGCTTTTCGCCAGTATTGCTGCTGTTCTAAAATCGAACGACAATTTACGCAATCATTTCAAGAAGAGCCCGTCAACCATCCTGGTTTTTTGGTCGGCTTTCTCTGAGAAAGGATAAAAAAATAAGTGTGGCAGCTATCATTGAATCAGTAGAGCCTTGCAAACCGCCACCAGGGCCGTCCGAAGAGCTGACGGCGCCAGGGGCGAAAGTTGCCTGCCCCCCCCATACACACAGAAAAATCAAGTTGGTTAACATCAGTGCATCATACGCGTGAACGCGCCATAATTGCATTTTTTTCATATTAATAAACAAAACAATCGGAGGGGTATTGAAAATACAAATTAAAACGCAACCAATGAATCTGTTTCTAATATTTGTTATGCATTTATAGGTACCCCCAAAAACTTTTCGAAAAATGGAAATGTTTAAAATCTAAATATTTAACTTGTAAAATGTTACCCCACAAGCTAAAAAACAAACAACTATAACTGAATTAGTTACTCAGATTGATCAAACTAAGAACACGAATAAATAATTTGTTGATTATAAATAGAAAATGTATTGATTGAAGTCTATTACATTAAAGTTAAATATCGATATAGACTCATCCAATGATTTCTTTCAAAAATATTTTGGTTTTACTTGCTCCAATTTAATACCAGCTTTCATATATGTAAAAAACAATGATGTCATTTTTTTGCATCAAATTTTCGTAAGTTTCAGGAGAAAGCCTATAAATACTCAGCAACATTGAAAATTGCTTAAAATTGCGTTTTTGGAGCTTTTATTTCAAAAATTATTGGCCCCAGTATTACAAAATATGGCCTTACAATTGCATTTTTAAGACTTGAGTTACAGAAAATATTCGGGCAAGAGTCCCCATAACAACTTCCTTTAGTATCAAAAGCAATGGATTCTTCAAAAAATACTTACAAAAAATTAAAGTAGAACATAGCCCCTGTTTTTTGGACCATAACTTTCTAAAATTTTTCAGATGGGCTTCAGATTCTCCTTCCCATAAAAATTCAAAGTTTATCTATAAATTTGTGTTTTTGAAAAACTTGCAGGGGGCAGGAGGAATCGATTTCAATCTATTTTATTTTTTTAATCGATCAGGGACTGCTTCTGAGTAAAGATGGACTGTAATTGCGTTTTTAAAGCTTCAATTTCTAGAAATTTCCGCTGAGACCCGTACACTTTTTATTTCCCGTAGCATCGGCAAAGAGAGTCTAAAATTGCGATTTTAAAACTAAGAGTTGCAAAATTTTGATCAGACCCCCCCCCCCCCCTTTCCTATCAGGTCTGAAAAAAAAACTTTTTTTTTTTTACTAGTTACGTCACTGCAAGCAGGGGCAGAATTCCAAGAAATTTGGTTACTAGACAAAGGAAAAGGGGACCTTTTTTTTTTTATTCTAACCATTTATAATCCCAGAATTTGTATCTTCTTCAATGATACAAAGAAACGAATGTTTTGGAGACTGGGAGAGAGGAATATTTTCTTGTACTAGGAAAAAATAGAGAATTATTGAAATGATTTTATGTTTTGTGTGTTTATGTCTGTGCATCTATGCTACCCCAAATGTGCATTCCGACGGGCCCTAAACCTGCAAATCAACCACTGCATAGTCTTCAGATGGCCTCCAAATTAACGTGGGCTCAGTGCCTTACTTTTAGTTAGTCGGGCCCTGATTGGAACGGGAATAATAATTGTTTGAAACTAATTTCGTGCCAAAATGTAAGTAAGCCTTCATTTGGCAATTCATTGTTGAAAAATGCTTTTATTGAAATGTCTCTCAAATTTTAAAAGTAATATAAATATGATTTTGACGCACATACATTGATGACTGGTATGGATTAGTTAGATTAGACAAATACTCAGCAATATATTAATCCGAGCAATTGAACGTTTTTAGAGTTCAACTGTTATACCTTAAGGGGTATAATTGTTTTTTTTTTTTTTTTTTCGAGTTCAAGAGATCCCCGTTTCGAATGTTGCCCGAGCCCTTTAGTCGTTTTTTGGGAAATTTCTTGAATGTAAAAAAAGCTTGAACTATGTTAAAATAAATAGTTTTTTTTAAATAACCGATTCCTTTATTTATTGTTAATAAATGTATTCATCACTCGGTACTGCCGATTAATCAGCTCATCTCTAGTGTGAAATATCGCTATCTGCTTTAAACCGTTAAGCACTTGGGGAGTGTATATCACTCGATCACTGTATAACTGAAAGAGGATAAATGTATTTATAAATAGCGTTCAGCTTCTTGTTTTTCATACAATAAGCATTACCTACAGTAGGAAAATATTACAGAGGACAAGTGGGAGAAACATTGTCACTCATTTGTACTTATTTTATCATTCAACACGTCACACTGTGGAGATGTAGCAGTAGTGGTGATTTAGGGGTCACAAGATCCGTGATAGAGGATAGCCCTAAAGCTTAAGGAAATAGAAAAATGAGTATTATTTTTTAAAGAGTCGTTATTACAACTATCATCTTTTACACATTGTTAGTATTGTGCATTGAACAACGCTCAACACACCAGAGTTCTTACACACTATCACTAATCTAATCAAACAGTGTAACGTGTTGGATGATAAAATAAGACATGATAATATAAATGAGTGACAATGTTCCTCCCACCTGGCCTCTGTAATATTTTCCTACTGAAGGTAATGCTTATTGTTTGAAAAGCAAGAAGCTGAACGCTATTTATAAATACATTTATCCCCTTTCAATTATACAGTGATCGAGTGATATACACTCCCCAAGTGTTTAACGGTTTAAAGCAGATAGCGATACTTCACACTAGAGATGAGCTCATTAATCGGCAGTACCGAGTGATGAATACATTTATTAACAATAAATAAATGAATCGATTATTTAAAAAAAAAACTGTTTATTTTAACATAATTCAAGATTTTTTACATTCAAGAAATTTTCCAAAAACTGACTAAAGAGCTCGGACAACAGACAGTGGGAGAAACATTGTCACTCATTTGTACTTATTTTATCATACAACACGTTACACTGTTTGATAGATTAGTGATAGTGTGTAAGAACTCTGTGGTCTGCTGTGCGTTGTTCAATGCACAATACTAACAATGTGTAAAAGATGATAGTTGTAATGACGTCTTATAGGGTCTTTTTTCACACGTTGTGTGTAATATATTAGATAACATGAGTGTAATAGTGGATAAGGAAAGTAATTTCATATATGAAGGCTCTTATTTCCTATCATAATCATGACAATGGGGTTGTTTCCTTCAGTCAAAAGTAGTACTTTTAGTCACTGAAATTGATAGAATAAGCAAAAAAATAACATGGACCCAGAAAATTCTTTTATTTTCCCAACAGTTATTTTTTAATTCATTTTTTAAAATGTCCGATTTTTCAAACAAGGCGTGGTCTTGATGACGTCACAAATGATGCTCTTTGGCGCATCTTTGTACTGCGTTTCTACATTATGATAATCAAGAAGCGAATTAAAATTGCGCTCTACGCTTGCTATCAACCGTATCGTTGCCACTACACGCGAGTAAAGATGCGAATTAAATATTTTGCTCTGAGAATGGCAACACAGAATGGCATTTCATAATTTGTGAGGTCATCGGCAAGAAATGTAAACAATGAAAGATCACCGATTTAAATAATTTTTTAAAAATATTAAACGTAAACAAATTATTTAATTAAAAATGGTTAGATCCTACGTTTTTAAGCATGTTCTTTCAGAAAAAAATAATTTTAAAATATTGGAAACGATCCCATTATAACCACCATTTATGAAATTAATTAAGCAAGAAATACGATACCACTCAAACTGCGGTTTAAAAGCTTTAATGGAAAAAGAGAAACTATTTACTGCAATATTTTTCGAAAAACAAATCATTTAAAAATACTCCATTTTACTTCATCATTTTTCTGTTCAGCAATGAAAATACTGGATCATTATTTCGATAATTTTACATTCCATTTACAATCACTTCTGTAGATTTGTAAATTATTTAACTATAAAGGTGATCGATTAGCTGAGATATAGCAGAAACGCAATGAAAACTAGGTGACAAAGAGCGATCGAATGCTAATTTTCACAAATGGACGATAATTCCCCGCAAATTCCCTTCCTTTTATAGCAATAATTTTTACTTTGGGTTAAACGTTAAAGAACAACTTTTTCGGAACTATCAACTATGAAATGATTTATGGGGAAAGAATGTATAGATAATTTCTGAGCCGATGTTAAAAGATATTCTCCCACAATCACAGCACCGGAGATCCAACATGGCATCGTTTCATTAGCCTAATTGGCCACGTAAGTTTCGTAATGGGGGCAAACCGCTGTAACATGATTTACGTGTTTCGCATCTGAATGAGCCTATTTTATAGCCGCATGCACTGTTAAGTCAATCTTCGATCCGTTGTGGGCGGTATTAGTAAAAGTCACACCCACTCCTTGTGATCGCTGCCTGTTACTGACATTTCTACATGACAGATAGAAATTAATTATAGGATTATAATTGGGGTTACCGGTTTTCCAATTGGTGTCGAGAAGAGATTTTTTGAAAAAATTTTTTAGCATATTGTATCGGGAAAAGCTTAATAGGCATTTAGAAATGTGATTAAATGTATTTTTGTTTCCAAAACTATACCAATTTTCTTCCCTTACCACTTTTCAAAAAAAAAAAAATAAATAAATAAATAAATAGCATTTTAAAAGCACATTATTATTTTAGTATTTTCTCTCTTCATTTTCTTTTCTTTCTTCTTCTGCTCTTTCTTTCTTTCTCCTTTTTTTTCTAACTTTGAGTAGTAACTATTACTTAAAAAATTATCGATTTCAAATAAAAACGATACTTTCACTTCATTTTTTACAAGCATAATGAAAAAATTAATAATGATAATAGTTGCCAAATACTCACCAGATATTGACGATAACAAAAAATAACTTTAAATATTGCGTCTAACACAGAATTTTCTGCAATCATACTTCAAAAGAGAGTAAATTTTAAGAAATGGAACCTAGAAAAAAAAATTAATTTGAATTTTGACATCTGGAATTCAAATTATGTTTTTGCAATCACGAGTGTGTGTATGTAGATGTGTGTGTTTGTGTATGGGGGAGGTATGTGTGTTTGTGTGTAGGGGTATGAATATGTGTGAGTAGGCATGTGTGTTTGTTTCTGCGTGCAGGCATGAGTGCGTGGGTAATTGTGTATATGAGTGTTTGTGTGCGTGGGGGCGGGGTATGTGTATGTGTGTGTAGGCATATGTGTTTGTGTCTGTGTGCAGGCATGAATGTGTGGGTATGTGTAGGTGTCTGTATGTATGCTTGTGTGTGTATGTGTTTGTGTGTGTGTGTAGGTATATGTATGTATATATGTGTGTGTGTGTGGCATATGGTTGCAACCTGGAGACAGCTTCCGCAAGAGGAGCAGCATCGTGAGGAGCCGGTCGACGGTGGTGCTGCAGAGAGTACTGTCAGGAAAATAAAATCAGCGTAGCATCAAAAACAGTCAAGTGAGAACAATAATCAATCGTGATTGCTCAAAAAAAAAAAAAGGTTTGCTCATGATAAAAGAGAAAATTTAGCGATAATTAGCGCAAATGCTAGGGGGAGTACCTCTATGTATAGTCGTAAAAAGCCTTAATGGTAGCCCTGATACGTGCTTGAAAGCTAGCGTGGACTAGAAAGGCTTCAATGAAAGCTGTTACATCATTCGAGATTTGCACTTTCTTTTCCTAAGGGGAATACCAATCTATATAGTGGTAAAGAACCTTAATGGTAGACTTGAAACGTGCTTGAAATCCAGCGTGGACTAGAAATGTTTCAATAAAAGTTCTTACATCATTCGAGATTTGCACTTTTTTTTCCGAGGCGGAATACCAATCTGTATAGTGGTATAAAAACTCTAATAGTAGACCTGAAACGTGCTTGAAATCCAGCGTGGACTAGAAAAGTTTCAATGAAAGTCTCACATCATTCGAGATTTGCACTTTTCTTTTATAAATTTTATCCCATTTTCTCTTCATTGTTATCAACGAATTATTACTTCTTGTTGCCCCACTTTTTTATTTTTTATTTTTATTTACATTGCTTTGTATTTTTTTTTTCTGTTATTAATACAAAAAGGAGTAAAATTCCGAAATATTTAAAATATACATAAAAATCGATATAATCATATTCTAATCCTCTTAAGGCTCATTCGCGTAACTGCTCAGGATGATTTTACTGTCAAAATCATTCAAAGGAAAATATTTTTAAAAAAGTAGTTAAAAAATTCTGTGAAAAGTCTAGCAAAGTAATTGTTATAAAAAAGAATAGAAAAACTGATTTTTATTTATTTTTTTTTTAATTTGAAACTATTTTTTTTTTCTTTCTTTTTTGGGCATGTCCCGATTTTTCATAAAAGCGGAAAGTCTTTTATTATCATACTACAATACTTGTCAAAAATTTAAGCATAACAAAAAATTACAAATTAGAATTTAAATATTTATACCGTTCCATCATTTTGATCGTCTAAGCATAAACTTGCGTTTTGGATTCAAAACTAAAATAATCGAATTTTGCTGTTCACTTAAAGCTAACGCTTTCAAAAATAGATTTAAGGGGTTAAAAATGTGTGTTCTTAAAATTTCAATGTAGAAAATCGTTAATGTGAATTTGGTAAATTCTCATAAACAGTAACGTACTTATCAAGATATTTAATAACGTGTATTAGTGCAAAGCATTTTCTGGACCTAAATACTGAGCAAAGGAATGCCTGTTTTTAATAAGTTTATTGATATAAAATGTATATGTGACGCAGAAAAAAATCACTCCCTCGGTGATTTATAAAAGCATGATAATAACAAAATTACAGTGAACGTATTGAAAGAAAAAGAACATTTTTCTTTCTGTAGAAATATCAGAAACAATTTATTTAAAGTTTATTTCTTCTCTTTACATTTTTCGAAGCAGGAAAATATCACACAAAAGTAAAACATCTATTAAATAAAAATTGAAAAGCTGAAGAAACTCTTCATTATAAAATTGCAAACAAATTTCAACTCATTGCGATTATAAAAATAAAACCATTTTGATGGGAAAAAATTTAATGAACAGGGAAGTATGTATGAACATTTTAAACTTTATTTACTACATAAAATTAAAGTTTGGTGTCATTTAAAACGAACAATCTTAATACTAGGGTAATTCAAACTTAAAAGTTGGGGATCTTAAAAGAGATGGTAATTCAAACTGAATAACTACTAAACTTAATAATTGTTAATATTAGTCGTTAGTTTAAGCATAATTACAAAAAAAAATGTATAAAATAATTAAAAGACAAAAGAGTCTGAAGAAAATATTTCTGAAGATGTAACAAAGGAGTTGTGCGCTAGTTTTCTGCAAAGAGCCGATAAAAAATTTTAGTCAAATGGAACGTATGGTAAGTTATTGTTAATTAATAGTTAAAAATCATAAATTAAAAAGTTTTAAGAGCTATAGAGGGATCAAATATCTTGCACACCTTGAGGTCTTAATAGTTAAAAACCATAAACTAAAAAGTTTTAAGAGCTATAGAGGGATCAAAGATCTTGCACACCTTGAGGTCTTAATAGTTAAAAACCATTATTAAAAAGTTTTAAGAGCTGTAGAGAGTTCAAAGATCTTGCACACCTTGAGGTCTTAATAGTTAAAAACCATAAATTAAAAAGTTTTAAGAGCTATAGAGGGATCAAACATCTTGCACACCTTGAGGTCTTAATTTTACTATGACGGATTAGGAACTGTTCCTAAACTTATTGCAGATTGTCAGGCAAAGAAGCTTTAGAAAATTTCAACAGAATATTTTTTCAGATATTTTTTTATACTACAATTCTGTGAAAGTCACTGAACTATGGAAAAATGGCTCTAAAGAAACTTTTTTTTAATCGTATCATTCTCAAAATTTTTGGTCTTACGCAGATCAAGATAGGTAGATATTACTATATTATACATCTGATTTGATACTAACATAACAAGATTTTGATAGAAACTAGGTATAGTGTTTGAAACTTAGAAGGAATGTTTCATAATAGAACTGCAAGTAGGTATCTTTTACATTAGAAATTAAATAAAATAGAAATAAACAAAAGTGCATAATGTACAACACACAATGTCTACGAAGCAAAATTCTTCAAATTAATCTATGGTATTTGATTTACATAACTAAAACTTACTTAATAGAATAATATTCCTCATAATTTTGTTAAGGAAAGAGTTTAAATGATAAATGATGAATTAGTGTTGTTAGAAGAAAATTTTGATTCTCAACGTAAAGGTTAAAAATCTATTGCTTTTGGCATTGTAAATGTATAGTTTTTTAATATTTTCTTCCAACTTGAAAATTTTTAAAATATGAACAATATCAACAATTAATGAATATTTATATTATTTTTATGCGTTTAAATTTGTGCCGAAAGTGATAATACCAAGATAAAAATGTGTGTATTTACATAAAAATTATTTAGTTATGTACAAAATGTAATAGATATACAAGATTAGAAATTATAAAATTTCATAGTTTTTAAAATATAGTTTTGCAACATTTGCAAACACTGTACAAAACTAGTAGCATATATTTCGACATTCAAAATGCTAGGACAGCATATGCAATGAAAACCATGAGAAAAAAAATATTGTTTTTTGTATGGAACGTGGATAGTTTAAAAGCATTAAAAACTGTATACAATTCTTGTACTGTTACAAGTTGCTATCGGCATAAATGTTCTTCAGCTATAGTAGCAAGGAATAACATTTTAAATAACAAGAAATAGTGATTCTTATAACTTATTACTTTGTTTGATCTCCTGTCAAGGAAATGCTCGTTTTAAATAAAATTCCCTAGCCAAATTCACTTAAGGCTAAATTTTCCAAATGACAAATATTTTTTTAAAGTTGGCAAACTTAACTTTTACAAACACCATCTTCAGAAATAGTAATAGATCTCGGAAAATTCCATTGTTTCAGAAGCATTATTTGCTTGACCTCGATTAAACTGATGAAAATGAAAAGTAATGCCATCAACTGTATCGTCTTTTTTTCTGTTTCGCATATTAGGAATGACCACGTCCTCGGCCAGCATGGAATTTACATGTAGTTCAAGTTCGCACTCGATCCCCTTCCTGACGTAATATGTTTTCCGTAACCGCAACCTGACATCTTTGTCTCTGGCGAGGTTGAAGCTGACGTTCATATCTTCTCGTTCGATCTTGTCTTCCTGTATCTTGTACATGAAACGGAGGTTCCCTTCAAACTTTGGTTGCCGAACTGAGAAGTAATTTGTGTCCAGTCTCACGGGAAACCCGACCCCAACTAAGAAAATATCGTGATTGGTGACTGTGAAGCGGATACCGCAAACCCTGATTGGTCGTACAGGAGAATGGAATCCTGTTGGTTTGAATCTAGAAGCAACGAAAAAGTCTGGTGGTACAGTCCGTTTCGTCATATCTGAGGATAGTCCTTTGGGCATGGGAACAATTCCCGGAATGGCAAGATTCATGAAAATGGCATAACACTCATCTTTAGATAACAGTCCATTCTTGGCAGGACCTTTGCAAAATTCCTCCGCCGTCATAGCGAGAAATCGAACGTGTGGCAACACACTGTCCAAGACTATTCGAAGATTTTCCATCTCAATTTCAACGTTTCGTCTCTTGCATTCTTCTTCTGCCCACAGATGAACTGCGGAGTATAAAGAAAACTCCGAGTAGATGTTCAAGTACGGCCTGCCCACGATGGTCTCCAAGGTGGACACCGACACTGCTGGAAATGTGCTGCACGTGAGGACGTGGTGAGTCTGTCTGTCGATGATGTTGAGGCATTCGTAGATGAGGTGATGTGCTTCGAGGACGGTGGCGAATTCGTAGACCTGGCAGACGTTCTTGGGAGACACGTGAGATTCGATGAAAACAAAGCATTCCCTTAGTAGATGAGGCAAGAGGTACTTTTTGGCGGCGTAAGCTGTGAGCATGGCATCTTCAACTGTCGACAGGTTAAGCGTATCTGTATACGCATACCTATTTAAAAAGAAAAATAATTTAAAAATGTATAGTTATTCATAAAAATGCAAGTGGAAAACATTTTGACTTCTCTGTGAGCTGCATTAAGTAAATGCTGTTCAGAAAAATATCTATTGACTTACACTGGACATTTTTCTCAGATATATTGAAAGTGTTGAAGTACATTATAGAGAGGATGGAAAAAATAATACATTTCTTAATGGAGCATTTCTTTAGCCATTACAAAAAACAAATAAAAAGCGCATACGATAAATAAAAATAGATACTAAGTAGAATTTTATGCATTGCTGACGATAAAAAAAAAAAAAGAAAAATTAAATTCAAAGCACAGCAGATGATAAATAAACAAACGGTAACCGTTCTCATTATTTTGACATCTAACGTGGTTCTGTTTGAACGTAATGTCTTACCATCTTTAAAATAAAGAAAATATATCAGAGACTGAATAGTGTATAAAGTTAAAGCTGAACAAGCATGAAGACATCACTCTATGATTATAAGCTATAATACACGAATCTTTTACTCAATTTAAAATGAATGGTTATTTTTAAAATTAAATAACCTGAACATACTAAAGGTTTGAAACCATAGACTAATAATAAGAACAGACCGAGATGGTTTGGTTATGAGCCCTTATGCTGCTCATAAACCAAACCATGTGACTGGTGGATATCCTAGCAACAGCGGGCGTTGATCGTAGCAGACGATCAACAATAAATAAAATAAATTGAATTGATGGAACACGGAAGAATGATTTTTTATGGAGTCCGATTTGTAAATTTGTTATTCTAAGTTGTAAAAATTTTGTTAATATAGTGAGTTTTTCGTTTAGATAGTACTGTGCATTTTCTTTATTCAATTTCAATAACTCTCTAAGCAATTAAAGATGCAAGCGCTCAAAAAGAATCGGCAAACGGTAATATTTTCACCTACAATTTCAATTTAAGATACCGATTAGTACATTTTTGCCTTGACGCAAAACGTTTACGCCAACGCTGACGTAGCAGTTCCGAATGAAATAAAAGTTACTGAACACTGTGATCAAAAACTAATTACTAATATCAAAATAATGTATAACTAAAAGAAAAACAGTTCAATCTCAACATCTGGAAAAAAATTGTAATGAAAACACATTACGTCTTAACATACATGTCGAGTGCCAAACTATAGATAATATTTTCATCTAGCAACCATGCTGCCAAAGTCTTCGCCAAGCCCTTCCACCAGTCACATGATACATCTATGAACCAATATTCTTCATCAGCAAGAATGAGAAAGCTCGGTCTAGTCTTATTATTAGTCTATGTTTGAAACAGTACAGAGCAAAAAAATCGTCTGCCTTACTTCTAAAAGCCCGGTTTAGAAGTAAGACAGTAGTAAAACACAGTAAGAACGTGCGTAAACATGCCCCGATGAAAATGCGTAAGCGTGCCCCATCGGCAAGTTTGGATTTATTTATTTTTTAAATTTAATAACTTTTCTGCCCATACAAATACAGTTCTCAAAAAAGGGTAAAATTCTATTATATTTTATGTGTTTATTTGTTTTTAGCAAAGTATTATTCATGCACAATAAGCTTCAAAACTATCAACACAAAATTTACTCGGCTTGGTAGAAAACAGGTTTTCCTATCCGCATGCTATACCGAAGCTCGACTGATGCTCAAAAACTTGAGAGAATATTTGCTAGGGAGCAGCATCATTCTGCTATAACAGTTGGCTACCCAGTTATAACTCGTTTTCGAAAACACATGCTCTGCGTAAACGTACCCAATGCGTAAACGTGCACCGGTCTACCCTAAACTTGCCTAAACTTGATTAAATTTGATCTTGTTAATTTCTCCTATCCGTTTTCATTCTTTTCAAAATTCTTTTTAATTATAATTATGTAAATACTAGTCTACCCGTGCGGAACTCCGCACTGTGCTTCAAATCGTTTCATAAGGCATTTCGCTCTTTAAGGATTTCAAAAGAAGAACATTATGAAGAAGAACCGAAAAAAAAGTAAGCGCAGAAGAGAAGGCATGTAATTTAAAGACATCAGTAACAAAACCTCGTTAAATACAACGTTGTGATAATTTGATCACAGCTCCCCTTATAATCGTACATATTTTCAATGCAAACATAAATGTCATTAAAAGTGTGGCTTAGGGGTGACTCGTGAAAAAGCAATAATTGTGCATGTGAAAAAACAGGTTGTGGCAAATACAGTCCTGCACATGTCAGCATCTGACGTGAAAAAAAGAAACATTAAAGAGATATTTATTGGCACGTATTCGAATTGGCGCCATTCTGACTAACAGCCCGACACCCTAACAAACCTAGCAATTGCGCCTTCCTTTTCGAAAGCTATTCATTGAAGGAATGCGTAGTAAAAAACAGCAAAAAAGCTTTTTGCCAAAAAAAAAAAAAAATAATAATAAGATCATGCATTTGTGTTTTGTCATTAACCAGCATGATACGATTTAAAATTATTCGCAAAGCATGAAATTTGATTAAAGAATGACGAAGATCTCACGTAGCGATTGAAACAAACATTCTAGAGAAGTAATAAATTTGATTGAAAATAAGTGTTTTTATCTTTGAATATTGAACTATTTCACATAGAAGGTTGCTTTAACCGTTACGGCTTAAATGCCCTCACATGTTTCTCTTTTAATCGAACACTTAAAATTCCAAACCAAAACCAGTTGAACTGAGTCCGTTCTTAAGTGTAATTTTTCGAACGTAGACAAAATGCATTTTTTTTCAGCAGAAAGCAGAGGAGTAGAAAATAACTTCTTGCTAAAGAAGTTGATAATACTTTTAATGCTTTATATCGTATTCGCGCGAATAAAAAATTAAAGGTTTACTGAGTGAAACTCGTAGTTTTAATCGGGCGTAGTATTTTTTCATTTGTACAAAAGGTCGAACACTGCTATTAGAAACATCTACATTTTAGCATACAATAAAAATGTTTTTCTGCACAAAAAGGATTTCTTTAGGTAAATCTAATACTTTTTTATGCTTACATTATGTTGAGTGGTATGGATGTAGTCAAAGAACACAGTTCGATTAACAATCAACTTATCCGAATGATAACTGTAGCCTGCATAAAGGAGTCGAAACAGCAAGTAGCATTCCCACTGCATTTATTTAATTAGGTGTGTATATTATGAGCACATGTAATGCGTAATAGTAATATAAATTTGATATTATGTCGGACAGCCCAAGCTTGCCCGAAGTTCAGATAGTTTATAGCCGAACGCTCTACCGAAAAAAACTTATCAATTAAACCGAACAACTAAGTCCAGTGCTGTTAAGCTTTATTAAAATATGAACACACACAAAGGCTTTTTTTTTTTTTTTTTGCCGAAAGCGACGTAAAAAATGGAAAACTGCATTAGAACTTTGCTTTAAAAAATGCATAAGAACTACAGGCAGCATCAAGGTTTTGAAACAGCAAGAGGCGATTTCGAAAACTTGAATTTTCGACCGTAAGTCTTTTTTTCGTCATTGGCCAGCCTGATAAGTTTTAAAATGAGAGGGGATTAATATATAAGATAAGATATTGAAGAAAAATGTTTTTATTTTTGAAAATTTTTACAATTTGTTATCGCAGGCTGCTTAAACCGTTATAACTTAGATGGCAGCACGTGTTCATCATTTAACAGCACGGTTAAAATACAAAATAAATTGAACTATGCTCTTTTTTAAGCGTAGCTTTTCGAATGTAGTAAAAATGTGATAAGCTATTTGTTTTTTAGCAAAAAGAAGAAAGAATATATATTTTACCCTTCAAATTGAGGTAGTATTTTATTTATTTGTACAAAGAGTTAAAAACTCATTAGAAGAATATATATTTCAATATACGATTTATTATTTTTTTTCTGAACAAAAAACAATTCTATTGTAGTCTGAAATCTTAAACCTGTTACTTATATTTTCGCTTACATTATGCTTTAATTTTCTTTCCAGAGCCAAAGCTTCAAAAAAAAAAAAAAAAAACACTTGCAATTTTGAAGTAATTTAGCACAAAATCACTGAATGTTTTCATATCAGCAAAGAGCATTTCCTTCTCATTTATTCTATTCCCTCATAGTTGTTATTCATTTAATTCAGTGTTCATGTAATGCGCGATATTTCTCTAATTTTTTTTTTGTTGTAGATTGTCCGGACGTGGGTCCGAACACGCATTCTCCTGGTTACGAAGAGAACGCTCTGCCGATCAAGCTACTCAGCTCTGTCGGTCATAGCGCAAATTAAAGTTATAAGTTTGACCGAAAACCTTATTCTGGTTCTTTAAAACAGGTTTTTCGGCTAAAAGAAACAATTTTTAGACCTTGGGTCTATTTTTCGTCAGTAGCCAGCACCATAAGCTATAAAATTAGCCGTAAATCAAAGAAATCGATTAAGAATTGAGGGAAATTTGGCGTAGAAACCAAAAACAGGCTACAGAAATAATATATAAGGATCTAATAATATGTTTCAATTGATTAAGCTTTACCTCTATGCAAATTTTCAAGGCACTATATATTTTATTAAATATTATCTTGCCAAGTATAAAGCCAAATAGCGAGACCGGACAACAAACCAATACTAGTGACAAAAAATTACCATTTGTTACGCGAACAAGAATAAGTTTTTGTCAAAATTTAGTACAGTTGAGACAAATGTATTTTAAAAAAATCATAAAGTATTACTGCAATTATTTTAAATCTGTAAATGGAGAAAGAAATGTACATTTAAAGTATAAGTAGATAATGAGTTGGTTAAATTGAAACATTCTTTAACTGAAACTATTTATTATTTTCAGCTAATACCGAAAATACTAGTATTTTACCTCAGGAAATACCGGTATTTCGAAATTGCAAAATTACTCGAAATACCGGTATTCGGTATACCGGTATTGCAATCACTAAGTACATCCAAGGAAAACACTAATTTCGCCCAAGTCATTTTTCAAATAAGTTATCTTTTTCCAACTGAAACAGTCTGTCAAATTTAATACGTGCACGCATCAGACCTATTCATTAGGAAAATAGGATGTTCGCTTATTTCCTGCAATGATTAAGCTTGGCGCCAACTGCAGAATAATATTATTCTTTTTGCCCCACAAAACCCTAATGGAATTTATAGCCTTTCATCCAATGAAATTCAGAGAACAACTACTTGATGCGATATAATTCGCGCACGTGTTCGCTATTTTGTCAACTTGGAGAAGTGTCAAATGACTGGGTACTAAGTATTAAAATTTTTAATAAATACATAAAAAAATAATGATTTTAAAGACATTTCGCTGAAGTTAAAATCGTAAGTTTAAATTAAGCAAAGAAGACTTTTGAGGACCACAAGAAATCCATCTATTTAATAATTAGCGATTAAAGAGCTGCCTGTAATAAATATAGCGCTTATGTGTATGAAACATGTAGAAGCGTTAAATGTTTCTTGTGGATACATAGAAGCAAGTATGCAGGCGGGTTAAAGTTGGTGAGGCACAAGTCATTCAAGGATTAAGTAAGTTCGCGGAAAATTCAGGGCGACTTAAAATCTTTGTGAAATATGGCATTAAATTTACTTTGCTCTACAGCAGAAATAAACACTGATGTAGTTTAATAAATATTATCATAACATTTTTACGAGTATCTTTAGTGATTTTGATTACATCAAATTAAGTAGGGGAATGTGGGGCAAAGTGAAATAGAGGGGCAAAGTGAAATGGTGAAATATTTACTTTGGTTTTAGTGCCACTTACCTAGTAATATTTTAACTATATAGTAACACTTATAGTCTATTCCAGTCAAGAAAAAAATTACCTCTTAAAATCAAAGAATATGATAATACAAAGCCATTTTCAAAAATTACTGCTAATATTGGAATATTTTGTTGTAAGTCAAAAATTATTTTTGTCATTATTAAATGGTAAAGTTCTTGTTATCAATATTTTAATTATTAATTGAGAGCTACTAATACTCGGTGCAGTATTTATTTGTTTAATGTTAAGTTAATTTGCATTTGTAAAGCTTTGTAAAGTTATTCAAGTGCATGAAATAGCTCATTTCATTTACGAATTAAATCCTTTATCAAACCACTTACGCATTCATTTACATTCCTTCATTTAATAATTCCCTTATTCTCTCATATTTATTCTTTCACTTATTCTCTTATTAGTTCACTATTTTATTCATTCATTTACTTTTTTTTCATATATTAACTTATTTATTTATTTTTTTTTCTTTTGATGTTTCCTTGCCTTTACATTTATTCATTCATTCTCTTGGTCACTCATTTATTTAATCAAAAATATCTTTAACAATCGAATAGAAAATATTTCATTAGAAAAAATGTTTATTTTTTTCACTTTGCCCCATGAAAAAAATGGTGAAAAATTTCCATCTTATTTTGAAGGTACAAATTTACTGCCAAAAATAAAAAATAATGTTTCAAACAAGTTAAATTAAACAATTTATTGTTCTTTCTTTATAAACCGTAATTTTCAAAACAAATTTTCAATTTATTCATTTTGAAAAAAGTAAGTTATTTTAACTATTTTAATTTGCCCGATATTCCCCTACTGTTTATTAATCTTATGGAAAGAACTTGGTTTTTATCATAAAATGCAGGGTCCCTAAATTTTTTAAAACATACATTCATACATAATTAGCATAAAAGCTAACTGAGTTTAAAATGTTTAAAAAAAATAATAGTAAAACATCTTTTTTCTAGCATCTGGCATTCATTTGAATTTTGACGTCTTGAATTCAAATTACGTTTTTCGCTACTACGAATTGCGATAGGACCCTACTCGTTGGGTTTCTGACTTCTAAAAACGGCTTCTATTGCAATCGCAATTGCAAAAAGCTTAATTTGTATTCAAAACATCGAAATTCAATTGAATGTCTTGGTTAGATGCTGGATGTTTAGTGCTGGATACTGTTTTTGTCATAGACTAATAATAAGAATAGACCGAGCTATGGCAACCCTTTTGCTGCTCATAAACCAAACCATGTGACTGGTGGATATCCTAGCAACAGCGGGCGTTGATCGTAGCAGACGATCAACGTCCGCTGTGAAATAAAATAAATAGAATTGATGGAACACGGAAGAATGATTTTTTATGGAGTCCGATTTGTAAATTTGTTATTCTAAGTTGTAAACATTTTGTTAATATAGTGAGTTTTTCGTTTAAATAGTATTGAGCATTTTTTTTTATTCAATTTCAATAACTCTCTAAGCAATTAAAGATGCAAGCGCCCAAAAAGAATCGGCAAACGGTAAGATTTTTACCAACAATTTCAATTTAAGATACCGATTAGTACATTTTTGCGTTAACGCAAAACGTTTACGCCATTACATTTACGCCGACGCTGACGTAGCAGTTCCGAATGGAATACAAGTTACTGAAAAGTGTGATCAAAAACTAATTACTAATGTCGAAATAATGCATAACTAAATAAAAGTTACTGAAAACTGTGATAGAAAACTAATTACCAATGTCAAAATAATGCATAACTAAAAGAAAAACTTCAATCTCTGCACCTGGAAAATAATTATAATGAAAACACATTACGTCTTAAAATACATGTCGATATGTAATTAATATAGATAATGTTGCCATCTTGCAACCATGCTGCCAAAGTTTTCGCCAAGCCTTCCTCTAGTCACATGATGTATCCATGAACCAATTTTTTCATCAGCAAGTCTGGGAAAGCTCGGTCTACTCTTATTATTAGTCTATGGTTTTTGTCAAAAGAGGATTGTGTTAAGTCGGGAGGGTAGGATATGAAGTCGACATGGTCACCATCGCCCAGGAGGAGGGACTTGCTCGTGGAGACTCGTAGACCAGAGGAGTTCGCATTACAAACATAGAAAAGTAACATCAAAGTAACGTCAACGACGGTCAAGTAATACAAATTAGCAAATGTGATTGCTCAAAAAAAAAAAAAAAAAAAAATGCCCGAGCTTAACGGGAGCGTTCAAATTTTTTGAAATTGGAAAACTTTATTTTATATTATAGCAAACAGCAATAGGGGAGAATGGGGCACATTAATACAAGGGGCACATAGATACACTGACAGTATGTTGACGATGAAATGAGTGAGAAGTTCACGGAATGACATAGAGATATAGCCCTAGTGGTGAACCTGTTCCCAACAAAGTTTCATCACCCATCAGTTGAAAGCAAGCTATCAAAGGGGCGCAAGATATTTCGCCGTTTTGTTTGTAAACACATTGTCAATTCGGAATAGCCCGAAAATGTATGTCTCACTAAATACTACCGGCTTTTGAAAAACAGTGTATGAATGTGCCCCACTCCCTCTAGGATGGTTTAAGTTTGGCAGTTATATTATGAAAAATACACATTATTTTAATAGTATCATTATGTAGTTGTTTAACAACTTGTTCCTATGTTGGCAGAAGAAACGGAAGCCCCCCCTCCCTTCCATGTTTTTCGCGCTCAAGAGGTTCGTCGTGACTCTCTTATTATTATTATTTTGAAGCATATGTGCAGCATACCTTCTGTTACTTTTACGAATAAAGCAATTGGGTCGTTTCTAAAATTTTAAAAGTATTTTTTTTTTGAAAGAGTATGCTTAAAAACATAGGATCTGATCATTTTTTAAATAATTTATTTAAGTTTAATATATTTCAAAAATTACTTAAATCGGTGCGCTTTCATTGTTTACACTTCTGTCGTGTGACATCACAAATGATGAAATGCCATTCAATGTTGCCATTCACAGAACAAAATATTTAATTCGCATCGTTACGCACGTGTATTGGCAACGATATGGTTGATAGCAAGCGTAGAGCGCAATTTTAATTCGCTGTTTGATTTTCATAACGTGCTGGAAAAGTAATAGAAAGATGCGCCAAATTGCATCATTTGTGACGTCATAAAGACCACTCCTTGTTTTAAAAATTGGACACTTTAAAAAATTAATTTAAAAAAAATTTGGGGAAAATGAAAGTATTTTCTGGGTCCATGTTTTTTTTTTTTTTTTTTTTGCTCATTCTATCCATTTCAATGACTAAAAGTAGTACTTTTGACTGAAGGAATCCACCCCATTGGTGGAATTTTTTAAGGAACAGATATAAAAAGAACATTAAAATTGTGAAAAAAAACTAACGGAAGTCTTATCGTCTTGTTGTTTATAAATCGAATCCAGGAAAACTCAATCCCAAATATCTTGATTTATCGATTCCCGCCGACCTCGATACGAAGAGGCAAAGCCACCGGGTGCTTCAAAAACCAATATTCTTTCAATTATTTAGCACCCGACGTAACGCGGAAATGGCCCGTGCTGTAAGAGCGCCGAAGTTGCACATCACTGCACTTGGCCTATATGTGATAGTGCCTGAATTTCCGCGGATCTCTCTAATGAAGAATTATTGCAAGACTTTTCTACGAAGGTCCCACCAAATTACTGCTACTTTTGTTCTGCTTCTTTGTTTGTTCTCATCAATCTTTTTTTTTTCATGAGAATGAATTGAAAAAATTATGAAGATCACATTCGCAGAAATATTTTCAGTTGCGGTTACGATGCAACTAAAATCAGAATACAGATTTTGGACTAAAAAAATAAGAGATAAAAAGCTATCATGTGACTTTTATGTAATGACTAGGTGCTCCGCCCGCTGCTCGTTGGCGCTCACCAACCCCCGAAGAGTGCTTCGAATCTTATTTGCTTCTCAAAAGTTTAAATCGTCGATTAGAAAGCATAATATTAGAAAACAGGTTACGAGTTTCATTTTGAACAAAATGAATCTCCTTCATGTATAAAGTAGAATTTAAGTAAAAAGCTCATAATTAGAACACAATCCCGCTCCCACACGAGGACAAAAAAAAACTTTATAGAAATATGCATTACCAAGATATTAAAAAAAAACACTTTGAACAGCACCCCTTTCCCGGGTTCCAAACTAACTCGTACCAACTTGCACCGCTATAGGTGCTAAGGGGCTCCTGAGCACTGCAAAACTGCAGTTTGGTACGGTTGAAAAGTCGTTTTCAAATTCGTGGTCCCTAGTAATATATTTTGCTATTTGAATTTTGAGTCAAGGGCTTTCCACTAAAATAGAAACCCTTATGTTGTCGCCTCAGAGCAATAGTAGAATATCTTAGTGTGTTTCTCGGGATTAGATGGCTGTTCTAATGAATTGAGAAAAGTGGAGCAAGCTGTATTTGAAGCAGAAAAGAAAACCTCTTTCGAACGACAAAAAATGTTAAGGGGTGTGAGAAATCCTTCATTCTTTTAATAGGCAATTTACGTGAATATTTAGTTTAAAAAAATAAGTAGAAAAAAATTTAATTCGAAATTTAAAATATAAAATTCCAGGTGCAACCCCCCGGGGTTGGAAGTAATTTTGTACAAAAGTTCAAATTTGTAGATACTATGTCTGGTCGCAGGCCCGCCACAGACATCCTTTCGCAATTTCTTTCATTTTATATTTTTAGTATATAGAGGGGTCATTCTCACAAAAACAGTCACAGAGATCCTCACAGAGAGAGATCCAGACATCCGATAGAGAAAGAGATCCAGACAGAGAGACTTTCAGCTTTATTATTAGTAACTAGTGGTACCCGCACGGCTTCGCCCGTAATAGAAAAATTAAAAGGTCTTTTGGTTCGCCTGTATATTTACAAATAATGTATGGTAAATTTTCTCGCCAATTGGCTTGTACCCATGTTACGGTTCCACGTTATGATAATTTCGTATCTCGCCAATTGGCTTATGCCCATGTTACGGTTCCGCGTTACGATAATTTCGTCATTTACTCGTCCATCTTATGATAATTTTGTTCTTAAAATTGGAATAGAAAAAGAATGACATCAAATTTTCGAAAAACTTCGAGGCACACACCCCCATGCTACAAACTAATTCTGTGTCAAATTTCATGAAAATCGGCCGAACGGTCTAGGCGCTATGCGCGTCAGAGATCATGACAGACAGAGATCCGGACAGAGTGAGATCCTGACAGACAGATCCGGACAGAGAGACTTTCAGCTTTATTATTAGTAAAGATATGAAATTTAGTGAGAGCAAGATGTCATTGCGCTTAACGATTCTTTCGGCGCTACGCTAAAAGGTTGCTCATTTTGAGCCCCTCATTTTTCAAATGGCTCTAAAATCTATTAAACAAAAAAGTGGAAGCTCTCCTTTTTAGGGAACGTAGTGCTCAGTGGTACTAATAAACTGTAAAAAAAAAAATTATAAATAAATTTTTTGAAATTGTCATATTTGAGAAAAATCAAAAACATTATTTCAAACTTTTTTTTCACAAGACTGTGGGAAAAAAAACTTAATAATATATTTCAAAATGTTACATATGTTTTTAAACAAGAAAAAATATCCTTTTACATAAAACAAACCGCAACAAAATATGTTCTGCCGTTCCTGAGATAATGTACTTTAAAGATTTTGACGAAAATCCCAAGTGAGAAATCATGACAGGACCGCCATCTCTGGCGGCCTGTATCTCTGTCCAGGAATTTTTTAGGGCAAAATAAAAAAAAAACGTATTTCTTAATTTTTCATGAATTTTAACATATGTTAAATTCAAAAATCCGTGACCATCATGTTACAGCCCTTGTTGAATTGACATGGATTCTACCTTAGATTATTTCACATGTAAATGCTACAAATGAAACGGAACGCAGGTTAAGAAATAAGAAATATTTCAAGAATTTTAAGATTTCTGACAAATTACGTGACTTTATCCAGAAATTTTTCGGAAAATTAGTCACTTTTTTTTTGGGTAAAAAGGCTCTAAATCAAAAAATATTTTATCATTTATAATTTGCAGTCTATTACTTTCACAAGTACTTACAAGACAGGCATGCCAAATTTCATGCTTCAATACTGAATAGAATTTGCAAAATCATTGTTTTCCGTAGACAGTTTCGAGCGAAAATTGCTTTCTTCAAAAAAACGTAAGTGAAGATTCGACTTAACACATGTTATACTGCAGACACTTAGTATTCAAATGCTTATACCGTGAGTTCTAATTCGCCGTAGATTAAAAACCCAAAATGTTTTGTTATCTATATCGGATACCTTAAAAAAATTGTCACGATACCTAAATTTCTTCCTGTTGGTTCAGTGACATTGAACTATCTTTTCGTTTTTCCTCTGGGTGATTTTCATGTATTTCTGGAATTAAATAGGAATACGATTTCCACGCAGTCTTCCACCTTTTGCATTTTTGAATACTGGATCGTAAAGCACCATGTTCGTCGTCTTCGCTGTTCATCATCATGTGAAACATACAGAAATCTAACCCCGACTCGTACATAAGTTTAAGCAATGGTTCATCTTCAATCAATTGCAGCATCTTCATCACAAAAGCCGATGGCACATCTTCAATATCCAGTAGCAGCCCAATGTTTTCCAGCATTGGATTTCCAAGGGCCAGCGCGTTGCGCAAATTTACACCACAATACAGTTTAGAAGTTTTGGTCAACATTTTTTTCTTTTCCTCGCTTTTTTCTTCAGTAACCGAGATACAATGCATGCTTTCAAACAAAAGCATTTCCGAAGAAGCTCGAACTAGCGGATCTTGCATAAATCTCCGAGTAATTTTATATACTGCATATTCTTTTGTTTTTTTGTTTTTTGCTGCGGTCCATAAGTTATTAATTTCTGCACATTCTTCAATAAGTATTTGTCTTAAAGCAGAAATTCTACTTAAAATTACAGATAATTTATTCACATTTGGAATTTCTTTCTCTTTACCTTCGATAAGATTTGAAAGAAGTAATTTAGTTTCATCTGAAAATTGCATCACGTTATCCAACATTGTAAACATTTTCTCTTGAACACGGTTTCCATAAAGAGCTTTTTCCAGTTGTTCAACTGGGTCGGCTGAAGCTTCAACGATACATTTTGCTGCTTCACGGTTAGTACGGTATTTTTTCTTCAAGTCATTACATTTGTTCTTTGAAAGCATGAGAGAATTGAAACAATCATCAAGTTCTTTTTGTTCAATCAAATTTCCGGTTTCTATGGATTCTAAAACTTTTCTCCTAGCTGTTCGGGCCAGGGGCGGAACTTCATTCCTAATCTGTGATTTTTCCTCTTCAGTTAAAAAGAATACACCTGCATGAGTTTTTTTGAATTTTTCTATATTAAGAATCAAAAAATGTTCTTCACACTTCTTGTCCTAGGGCATATCGAAGAACGAGGCAAAGTTTTTCGAACAAATCAACAATTCTTTAATTTTGCTTTTGGCATCTGTTACCGTGTGACAGTTACCATGAAGCCAGTCATCTTTACACATTTCTATTACATTTTCAGGCATATTAAATTTTGCTGATTCATTAAAAATAGTAAGCAGGAATCGCACTGGCCAAGCAACTTCTTTGACTTTAGAAACGAAATCAACTTTGTTATTTTTATTACTTTTCCAGAACGAATCTTCTTGCAGTGAATTCTCCATGTACTGAAAGATATTTTCAAAAATAGATTTGAATCTTAAGAAATGATTTCGGATGATGATTTGAAGTCCCTTTTTCCATAAAACATTTGATTTCAGTATGACTGTGTTCCAAGATTCAGTCATCTTTTTCAAGTCAAAACCACGAAATTGTATATCTCTAGCCTTACTTTGATGGGCCTCCTCAATTAACTTTCCTATGAAGTTAACGACGCTATGAGGGACACTGTAACGCTTTAACTCCATAACTGGCGTAAACGCCTCTTTTAGTTTCAAAATTTCTTGTTTCATGTCGCTGAATAATTTAACATCTGTCTCTGCTTTTAGCTTCAGAAAATATGAACTCGTCTCTAAATGGCATACTTTATGTCGAAGCTGCTTCAACGTTGCCAGTTGTTTTGTTGAAATACTAAGAGCCAGCAGCCGTCGGACTGATTCTGGATGATTCAAGGACGCTACATCTTCTCCAATTACTTGCAAAGCTCTTTCAATCACTAAGACTGATTTCATGTCTTTTACTTTTACTCCTAATGCAGTATCTATGTAAAATTTTAACTTCCTGATAAGAATCTCATCTTTTATTTCAGGAAAATCGTGGAAAGTACGAAAAATTTCATCTTCATGTATGCACTTCAAAGTGTTATCCTTTTTAATTTTCGTTTTTTTCAACCCATTTCTGAAGTTTATGACCTTTTCCTTGAAAACTATTCTCAGGAAAACGGATACAAGATCGGTAGATAAACTATTGTCTGGAACTTGCTTTTTGCTTAAATTGCAAAGAGTTCTGCAGTGAGGATAAATCATGCGATCGAATCTTACAGCTAAGTAAAAGAAAGATTCTGTAGCAGAATATAAGAATTTATCTTCCATTTCTAATCTATCTTTTAAGAGAAATATATTGTCAAAAAACAGCATAGCACAAATGGAGTCCAACATCTTGTAGAAAACTTTGTTTTGCTTGTAGTCTTTGAAAACTGAACTCCCTGACAGGACGTTCCCAGACATGAAAAATTCTTCGTATGCATTGAGAATGCACAAAATTGTCCTTTTTCTTTTAGATGCCTCCGAATGATCTGTATTCTCCGAAGAATTCTCTTTTTTTATATTGTGAATTCCAGAGCTAACTTTAATTAAAAACTGATTCAAGAGCGACAGATCTTGTATTTTTGACAGAATTTTTTGTTTTTTTTTTCCTGAAATTCGGGTCCGTCAAGTTTATATCGAAAAGTGAACAGCACGTCACGCATATTCTTCAAACTAGTGATTACGCCCGCATTGGGTTCACGATACGTTGCAGGGGATTTCTGGCAATCATTGCAACCGTGCAAGAACAAGGAGTAAACTATCGGATGTTTATAACAAATTAAGGCATGAAATAAAGCTGGATAACCGTCTTTGTCTTCTATTGTAGGATCAGTTTCTAAACCAGCTTCGGCAAGTTTATGCAAGGCATATGGTGACTGATACAGCTGAGGAATAAAGTCTTTGCAGTTACAGTCACTTTTTAGGACACTTATGATGAATGGATCATTTAGAGACACAATTTTCTGAAATTTCCATATAATTTTAAAAGGTATCTCAGCGTTTTCTAAAGCACGCACTAAAGCTGTTTTTTGAAGTTTAAAGCCAGTTTCTTTTTTAATTCCAAAACTAATATTTGATCCTTTTTCGTGTGATTGAAACAGAGTGATACTTGGATTTTCCACCTCGCTTCCCCGAGGAAAAATTAGTTCAATTTCTGGATCAGTATTCTTTGTTATTTTCACAATTGCACATTGCAGAAAATCCGAAGCTGCTTGCAGTTTCCATTCTGTTGATAAATTAGTCCAGTGCAATTTTTCTGTGAAGGAAGCAACAACTTTTTGAAGACATTCATCATAGAAACAAGACTTTTTGTTTCGAAAAGGATTAAAGTGCAGCACACTTTTCCTGACATTTCTAAGGAAGTCCTCATCACAGTCTATTAGCTGAGAAACCCGGCGGTAAAATTCTTCGATGGTACAAGTTTTGGACTTCCAACACATGAGGTACGACAAAACAATAGACCAAGCTACATCATCCTTTCGCAGTACGTGTATTTCACACTCAGAGAGCTCATTGCCTGCTTTCTCCAAGAAATGAGACGGAAAAGAGTGAAATTTCGGTATATCCATTACTTAAAACGTAATTAAGTATCTCATACTTTTCACTCTCACAAGTGTTTCTTTTGTGCAAAACGTTTGATTACAATTTTTAAACTAAGCATTTGAAAATGATAACTGACGCATTCTAAATATTTTATCTTTGCTTTATCATGTTTGCCGATACCACAGTTCTCTTTTCATTGTGTTTTATCTCATTTTTTTGTAAAGGGCAAGCTTAAGACTATTTTCTATACCCTAACTTCTAATCTAGAAAAAGAAGAAACAGCATGTGATACTGAATTTAAAATATGTCTGTAGACTGAAAGTCGGTATATATTTTTTTAAATTGAAATTAATAATAGAAGTTCTTTAATCAATGTAGAATAATTATTAGTATCATTGCAATTTTAGAAATATAGTGGAATCCGCTTAATTGGACCAGTAGCTTATTCAGACCAAATGTTAAAGAACCAAAATAAAGCTCGTTACACAAGCCTAATATTATTCGCTTTTTGGGACCCAAAATCCGTTTAATAGGGCCAAGGATACGAGAAAAAATTCAAATATCTTCCATTTGAAACGAGTTTCAAGTGAGTCAACGAACTTGAAATTTAGTTCAATAAAAATTAATAATGATTCCTGTAACTTCAAATCAAATCCATCAATATTTACAGGAAAAGAAAATACTTAACAAGACTCCCACTACATGGCAGCTCTGTTCAGCAGAGTTTAAAAGAATTCAGTGAAATTTCAAATTTATTCAGTTTTAGTAACGCGTACAATTAAATTTTTTTCTTTAAAAAACGGTTGGGAATTAGTTATTTGAAAATTTCATATTTGAATCGATTATTTCAGAAAGGACGTAAGTCCATCTTGTGGAACTTTTCAGGAATCAATAAAAAGTGATTATTTCATTCACTTCTATTGTATTCTACAAAATTTTTTATAACTAATCTAGCCCCAAGTAGGATCATTGCCTCACCATAAATTACGTTTCATTTCGTCACTGAAATTAGTTAATTTTTTTTTTAATTTGGACTTATGCCCTTTCTGAAATAAATATCTTGAAAGACTAGTTTAGAGTGATGAAAATGTAAATCAAGTGAAACAGATTTGTTTCAAACTGATTTATGATAATAAAAAGTAATAAAACAAAGTGACTAAAATAATTTGTGAAGTCCGTATTCATAAATTCATTATCTTAAGAAAATACATCGTGCATTTTCCACTTTCTCTCGTCTTGTTGTAGAGAAATAATAAAGTCTGGTGTAAAAAAATCTAAACAAAATATAAATACTAACAAATTGAGATAAAAGCAAAAGTTTTACATGTTGTATAAAACTATATTCATATTCATCATCATCAAATACATACTCCAGGAAATCTTTTTTCCTATCCTTCTTGTCTAATTTTGTGTACCAAATTCGATGTACATATTAGTATGACTGTGTTCAAAATTGCACTGAATAATCATCTTGACATTTGTTATTTCTTCCAACAGTACGAAAATTTTCCCTTTATACTCAATATTGTCTAAGGTATTTCGACGAACTAACAGCCTACATTTCTACATACTGACATCCTTTGCAATAGGACAAAACTGACGAACCTATTGCAAAGACAAGCGTTACTTTGTAGTATTCTCTTGAAAACCGTCTTTAAAATAGCTAGCCTGAAACCGTTCCTTTGGTGTTCTATCGAATATTTAAACATCATGAATGTTGATAATTGAAAACATTTGTCGCCCAGTTGAATCTTTTTTCAAAATCTCAATTAGGGAGATAAGTCATTTTAAAAAAATTAGGGCATCTGTTTAAGCAGTTTCAGATTTCATCGTTTTCAACAGATTTGACGGTGAATTTCAGGATTTCTCATATAAGAGACTAGCAAAAATACCCGGCGTTGCCTGGGTCAGTAATAATTATGAGAAAAAATCGTTACTTGCTTTTGTTTTCTGGTTTAAGTGAAAGAATTTGAAACACATCTTTTTGACGTGATTAAAAATCGAGTTTCTTCCTTACCCATAAAAGTAAAATAGCAATAAGTATAAAGAACAAAATAGTATTGATTTAGAAACGAAAGCACTATATTTAAGCATATACAAATTTCCAAAACATGAAATTACTCTTCTCTTGTTTAAAAAAATTAATCTGTTGATACTTTTTTTTTTAGCATGGAGTCTAAAACCTTCTCTGTATTGCTATTGAAGTTGCTCGTAATCCCCTTATACTTGCTTTAGTTATTTTGGGAAATTTCAATCATTGTGGGCTCTTGGTGCGATTTTACCGAATTTGCGGGAATCGTTTTGGGATACCTTCGATGATGCTCCCTCCTTCTTTCCTTACTTTGTAAAACGATATGATATTAATTTTCGTTACAAAGATATTATCGCCAGGTGCTGAGATACACTTTTGGTCACCATAAAATGGCGCTGAAGAGTTTCATCCAAAATGTTTCCAAAATAAGTAGTAAAATTTGGCGATTGTTTGAAATTGTGCAAAAAGGAAAATTAATAGAAGTTTTTGTGCTGTTTAAGGATTTGCCTAATTTAGTTGCTGGATTATTTAACACACAGTAAAAAAAAGTTTTTTAAAGATTCTTTGATTGGCGATATTTTGTTTACATGGTGAAAGCTGAGGAACATTATGACATAGTCTTCGGCTTCAAAAACAGCGACGTTGAAAAAACTGCCATATGCATCAGCTACGGAAATCTTTCTGCAAAACGTTTGGCGATCTGCTGGTTGATTGGATAATGAGTAAGTGTTCAATCAGCATAAATAATAATAAAAACTATTAATTACATTAAAGTTCCGTTTAAATGGAAAATGATCAGCCAAATCATATATTATTTGCCAATCTTGTGCAAAAATCTTACTTCAAGATTTGACTTGAGAAAAGCCTTGAACAGTCACGAAAAGCAAAGATAGTCAACAATACAACAATTGTCGCTATCGATAGGGAGTTGAGATGATACACTAAATACTGTATTGAGTTTAGGAAAGCCTTCGAACATGGAACTAAAAAGCTCATAACTCGTTTTTTATTCTACTTAGAAATTTTGAATAGGTGCCATCTTCATCAGAAAAATCAGAGATTTCGATGGACATATAATGTAAATATGTGTAAGTATTTTTTCATCCCAATATTAGAGAATTTATACAAAAATTGTGTTTTATTGCCCCCCCTAAGGGGGTTTTGCCCCCCATAACGGGACGAAAACTACCCTATGTGTTATTCTGATGCATAAGCTATATTATTGTAAAGTTTCATCAAAATCCGTTCAGTAGTTTTTGCGTGAAAGAGTAACAAACATCCATACATCCATACATCCATACAGAGAAACTTTCGCACATATAATAGTAGTAAGATTGGATTTCACATGGTTATAATCTGCTATATCTGTTGAACATTCGCTTTACTGTCCCAAAATTCCGGTCGCAAAGGACAAACGAATGTTCTCTCAGAGGAAAGTCATCAGCAATCTTGTTAAATTTCTTCGGTGTTATTTCTAGAAAACGTCTCTTGCAGTGTTGTTCTTATTTTGACCAACGTATATCTCACTGAAAGCATACAGTTTTCTCACAGTTCCTAAAGTGATGTTTATAAAAACCCTGAGAAATTAGCAAATTTCATTTCGATTCCGTGATTTTGAATCCCCCTCCCCCCTAATCCCCGAACTGACAAATTTACCATTACCGAAATTATGCTAGATCAAAGGAGTTATTTGTGTTTACATCATTTCGCCAAAAAATCTAGTTTTTCTGGGATCTTTCCACTGCGTCTTACTATTTTTTCCTTCGAGTTTAGTGTAAAAAAGGGACTTATGCCCTTTCTGCACTAAACGAAAAGTGTGACCTCTAAATAAAGTGCTTTGTTGTACAAGGATTGACTTCCGTGCTACACTAGTCGATGTCTCTACATACAAATATGGGAAAACCACAGCTAACTCAATTTTGAAAAAAAAAATGTTACTTATGCCCTTTCTGCAATAATCGATTCATTTATATATGAAGTTTTGCTATTGAGTTCATATATATTCGCAACTCTAGAGCTCGAATACGATACCTTGCGGTGGTTAACAATGCTAAAGATAAAGGTAAAACATTCCATTCCACGTGTTTTCATTGGTGTAAATTGCAGGCTTCAGACAGTTTGTGGTGTAATGTAATTTCAGAAGAATAGAAAAGAAAGCTTCCTACAAACGCGATGAAAAATTAATGTCATTCACTAAGCGTCAAAACAAGTTACAAGTTACGGCATTTGTTTGTTTTTCCTTTTTCATCCGCCATTAGACAGCGCCTCCTATAGTCTATTGGAGTTGTAAATAGGTGTTTTTCCTGAAAAAACGGGATTTTGCGCATAACATCCGTTTCTCAATGTAAAATCGGCTTGAGTTAAGCCTTATAAAAGATAGAGAGAGAGAGGGGGGAGAAGAGAAACCGCAGACGATTTGTAACATGACGACGAAAAATAGACTCACTAAATAAATATTAAAAAACAACAAAATAGACTTATTCTCGTCTCGTAAGGATAATAAACAACTCGTGATTGCTCAGGGAAAAAAAAATCATGGTTGCCTTCAACGAGATAAGCCTAGTGAACTTAGAAATTTTGAGTTGGTAAAAATACGTTTTGGTTCAATCTGAAAATCCGTAAAAATTTTTGAATGAGGAGAAAATAACTCGACGTTAAATCCCGGTTATCACAAATTTGCCATTTCAACTGCACTTGCGTGCGGACTTAGCTGATTTCGAAACTCTTGCTCAAACTTATGAAAAACATTTAAATTTGTTAATATGAGATGAGAACAGATAAAAATTAGAAATTACAAAGCTTTCTTTGATTTAGTTTTTACGCCTCGGTAAAGATTGAGTTTTGCGTCTTAATTATGAATGGATTTGGAGTCTGATTTTTCTATCAAACAAAGGCCCTTTTCAGGGCCAAATTTTTAACCTCAGAAGAGTGTACTCGATCTGCAGCATCACTTCCAATACAAAGCCGAACCCTCAACCTAAATACAAATGTATAATACTGAGCTGTTTACGCCTAACGTAAAATATCCGAAAATACGGATATTTGTAATATTCCGATCATTTTTGAAGTACATAACGTGTTTTACGTTTACGTTAAATAAATATTTCCAAACCAATAAATATTGAAGTGTAATTTTTCTCTTTTCTTTATAAAGATTATCAGTTATTCATATCCATAGTTTCATATAATGTATCCCGAAATTGCTGTGAAAATACTCTAATCGCATTCATTAATTTGTTGGGACTCTAGCACAACCTAAATATAAAGAAGCAACACGAAATCTTAAAACAGAAAGCCCAAAAAGCTAAGTCCGTGCGCAAGCGCAGTTGAAATGGCAAATTTGTGATAACCGAGATTTAACGTCGAGTGAGAAAATAAGGACCAAGTAATGCTGTTGAGCGTATGCAAAATTAAATGCTAAAAGTTACTATTTACTTCAGGTAATTGTTTTTGGTCTCTCTAGATTATTCATTTTATGAAAAGTGTGAATATGATTGACTGCTTTAAAAAAATGTTGAAGGTTTAATTAGATACATCCCCAGTTTCAGCTCCATAAATATTTTAACTTTACAGGCCTTTTTCCCAAACTAACAATGACTCAACAAAATCAAAACCTCTGCATATTCCACAGCGTTAATAAATACTTTCTGCTTCACATTTTTGTTTTCCTTCTTTCTTTTCATCAAATGCTCTTTGTAAAAAACATTTTGGCGTATGGACTCAGAATTCGTTTTAAATGGGAATAACTACATTAACTTTTCTAATTTACATCCTAGATTAAAGGTATGTCATTTGCATAACGATATTCTAAAAAAAAAGAGTAATCTTTATTATGAGAGAAGACGTCAGTTTTAAAATTGAAATCGATATTATCTATTTTATCTGTCTCCTTTAGTTACTATATGATTAGGGGAAGGTTGCCGTCCATATAACAGTTTTCGATTTTTTCAGAAAGAAAATACAACTCAAATTTCACGTTAATTATTGAAAATATTTCTCAGTATATTTCTCTTTTGATAACAACATTCACTTTCATGATAAATACACACAATAAAGAATGAAAATTAATAAATAGTTTAGCATGTGGTTCATTCATGGTTACCGGTTGCTATGAATGGACCATCGGGTTCCCATCGATGGACCGCATTCTCAAATTAAACGAGCTGATGTGTGCATCACATGACTTCCTTTTACTCTAATTTAATGTCATTTTCTCATTACTGGCAGTTTTAATATGATTCAATAGTTTACTCTCTAAATATCGCAAACAGTGACCAAATCGAAACCAGATTTAAAAAAAAAAAAAAACCGCCAAGTTGGCGATAAAAACTTGGCGACCAAAAGACTGACGATATATCGTCAAGTGTCCGCCAAATTATAACACCACATGAGTTTACATCGAAATTAACAATGATTTCCCCTCAAAAAGGGGCAAAAGACCACCTTTGAAGCATACGAATGTAGCCAAAAAGGAAGGTGCACAACTAGACCCCACTAGGAGTCTATGTACCAAATTTCAACTTTCTAGGACATTCCGTTCTTGAGTTAGGCGACATACATACACACATACGCACATACATACGTACATACAGACGTCACGAGAAAACTCGTTGTAATTAACTCGGGAATCGTCAAAATGAATATTTCGGGTATCTGTAACTTCCTAGGCACATATCCACGTGTGGCGAGGTTGAAAAAAAAAAAAAAAAAAAACTCAACATTCATTTGGTGGTGAGCAAAATGGAAATTAAGGCCGATTTTTGGGTGAAAATGTTTTCGCGAATACAATACTTCCTTTTTTGTAAAAGGAAGTAAAAATCAATGCGTAACGTACAAATATTTATAACAGGTGATCAATAAACACTTCAAATAACAATGAGTTATAGAAAAAGAGATTTATTTTCGATAATATTTTGTGTTCGGATAACAGGACCCCCCCCCCACCCCCCCCCCCCAAAAAAAACAGCACTCACACAACACACAGCCGTTATCATCACACCTCGTTCATTACTTGATATTTTCCTAACCAGTCCAACACTGTTGTTAGCTGATATCTTTTTAACCTCTTTTGAACTGTTGGGAATTTTATTAAATCGATTTTGAAAATTTTCGTTACACGCACAATTGTACTTGCTCTCTAAAATGTCTGAAAATTTATTGACCGTTTTATTTATGAAACCAGAAGCTTGAATCTCAAATTAACAGAGGATATAGTACTAATAGATTTTTTTGTCTTAATTAAATCTGTGGGACATGTTATTTTTCTCAGCCTCTTGAAAGGCCAATTCCCCCAATTTTTCAGAAGTAATTCCAAAAACGTCTTCTTTAGTTTCAAAATACGATTCACCAATCATATTCCTGTTCCGAAGGGCTTATCTCCTAAATTTCTAATAAGTGACTAAGGTAACAACAACCTGGTTTTTATCTTCCATGCGACTGTTTAAAGTTGCTTTCTAAACTCTTTATTGCCGGCAGGCTTCGTTAAGGTCCATACCACCATTTCTGTAAGCTACTGTAGCAAGTTACATGCTCTCACTTGTCCATTGGCCATATTTTACTAATTTTTACATTTTTCTAGAACAGCAAAAGTATTTGAAAGTGTATTATTATGGTTTAATATTTAATCAATTTCATACAGAATTTTGAGTTGAAATTATAATAAACTAAAAGAGCTTTCATGAGTTACTAAGAAACTTTTTTCATTATTATATTTATTTTAAAACAATTGAGCAATTTTCAAAGGTAATTGAGTTGAAGTTACAGCAATATTTGAGATTTTCCATGAATGCACCACTTTGTCAGGTGGTCCATTCGTGAAAACACCTAGCGATCCAATGATAGCAACTGCATCAATTTGAATATTCTTATAGGTGTTACTGCTGTGACGAATCAGGATGAAACATGATTGTATGGGGGATTGTACTTGAAAAGGCACTCTGATATTCAAAGCATGTTATAGCTAATTGAAAATCTTAATAACTAGTAAGATAATGGTAGAAATCTTTTCTGATCGATTAACAATATGATGAAGTAATTTTAGCTACTTAGCGACTCTGCAGTAGACTGTTTTCAGACAAAGGAAGGTACTAAAACTGGTTACGCATCTGCACTAACTCTGGTACTGGAAACATCTTCGCGGTCTAGTCATGGAACCAGTTCATTGACGGCAACCTTCCCCTACATTCAGTTTACATAGTTTTTTGAGAAACCGTGTTCCACTCAAGCAGACACAATAAATGCCTTGACACTAGGGTTTCCAATCCCGAAATCTCGATTCCGAATCCCGCATGATATTTAGCAGGATTAATCCCGCGGGATTGAGAGTCAACTCCCGCGGGATTTCCAATTCCGCAATTTTTTTCCATGTAAACGCTTTCCAGCTTTTGCCGCTCTTAAAATGACTATTTTCACAAGCATCATCTGAAGTTTGAAGAACTTTCCTCTTATTTCTGCAAGAAGAGCAAGAAAACCTTTGTATCTAATATGATGATCGGTGGATTTACCATTTAAGAACACAATAAAAAATTGAATTTATTTTTCGGAGATTGAATTGGTATTCTCATTCGGAGGATTTAGTTTTCATACGTTCAGCAATTGAGAAAATGTGTATAATTTAAAAACATTTTTGAAAACCTTCACTATAATTTAAATTTCAGAAAATATCGCTTTAGAAAAAATAGAGAGATTGCAAAACCCGCTGGTGTAACCTCAATGCAATATTAGAGAACTTCGGTAAGCTTAAGGAATGCACTCAAAAGGTTTAACTTAAAGTGCACAATATTTTTCTACAAAGTAGAAAGCAATGTAAAACCTGCCATTATTTATACATTCGGCACGACTCTAAAAGAGGCAACAGAAACTTTGATGAAACCTAGGATGACTCGCATGACAGTGCAGTAAGTTAAATTGCTCAAATTTTTGAATGTCTCTTTAAAGTGAGAGGTAAAATTAGTGAAATTGTCCAAAAACTTTTACTGATCCTACGACTTAGTGAAACTAAGTAGCACTCACCCGTTGCAGTAATGAACCAAATTCACTGATTCAATGACCAACGTTTATGAAAGAACAATGGTATTCTTAATGCAAGTTAAACTGGATAGAGCAAAACATACAAAGCCATCGTTTTTATCCGAAATTTGCACTTCTTGGGGGGGAAACCAATCATAAGAGTAGAAAAATCTCTTTCAGATGATGATGAAGATAATGGGGATCGTTTGCAAAAGTGGAGCCACAGCACGTGTTTTCATCAAGCGCATTATTTTTTGAGCCAAAATCCTTTCTCATCCTGTACTAGCGATGCTTTGTTAAGATGCATTGGACCTTTTTAGGGCACACTTTTGCGTACCAAACAATAATTACTAATTGGAATTTTACTTTGTAGTGCTCTTTAATTGATGTACGGAATTATAAAAAAAAAACTACTAATTCAAGAAACAAAAGCAGTTTTTCCTAAAAAGTACAACTTTTTCCATTTTTCGAAGAACAAAGTCAATCCCGTGGGATTCTGTTATCCCGCGGGACTAACTCCTTACAATCCCGAAATTCCGCGGGACTGAAATCGGCACGAGATTGGAAACCCTACTTGATACCTTATGAAAATAATTATATTTCGCAGTGTCTACGTTTAAAATTTTGATCTGGAATATTTTTTTCTAATTTTTTACTCGAATTCTATAATGTAAAAATGAAATACAGTAAAACTTCGGTAAGTCGAACTTCGATGAGCGGAAACTTCGGTAAGCCGAAATGAATATTTATTCCCGTCTAACTGAATGGAGAATCAATGTTATTTATTTTCGATAAGCCAAAGTTCGTTGAGTCGAAATATTCTCTAAGTCAAATTTTTATTTCGCGACTGTCGTCAAAGTTTCTTTGCTGACGTAACTCTATAAGTCGAAATTTACTTTCCAAAAAGTATGAACAGAAAGAAAAAAATCGGCACCATTGCATCAAAAGGCGTTTAGACAAAGTGGATCAAATAGATCTCGAACACTGATTATTTGCACATAATTTGGTAATTTTTTTTCGCTTAAATTATTGCTTACTTCATTCTTTCGGTAGAAAAGAAAAACCTGCTCATAAAGGAAGTTACAGCTTTTATTTAGTGCAGCCAGAAAATTAGGTGGGAAATATCACAGGGAGGGTTTTGCACACAAGTACTGAACATAGTTCATGAACACAGTAGAATACACATATTGTCCCTTTTTCAAGAGAAGGCACTTAGCCACGCCCCCTCGAACGCAGAGTTCCATTTTATGCGGGGGTGATCGGTACGCAATCTGCGCTCTTCTAAAGGAGACAACCAGTCAGATTTAACTTGGGCGTGCATTTTAATTTGAGAAAAAGTCTTAGTGTCATTTACATCACTTGCTTCACTTGTCTCTTGTCATTTTAGTTATTCTTCCATTTTAAAAACTGCTGCTTTTAAAACAAAATGCTATGATCCGAACATACCTTCTGCCGAATACAGCGAAATAGAATCATATACCATAGAATCATATAGAATCGGATACCACGTGACGGGGGAAGAGTCAAGTGCCTTCTTGTGAAAAACGGACAATGCACGCATTATTCAGTCTCCCTCTACAATGAACACCCCCATAATCTGAACACTTTTGTTCGGTACCATGAGTGTTCAGAATAGAGAAAATCCAGTGTACCTTGTTATTAGTTAGTAGAAAAGGATAACATCAGGTTGGGAAGGTGTCAACAACACCTTTTATTTAAAAAATAAATAAATGAAAACTAAAATAAAATAAAAACTGCATAGAGGTACAATATCTACACTTCGCCTCACTTGGAGTACCATTTCGATCTATGGAACCCATAACAGAGTTGAAGACGAAACACCTAACAAAAAAAGTTTCGGCCATTTTTTGATTGGCGGTGCCAGAAAAAACCACGGTGCAAAAAAAGCAGCAGATGTATTGCATGTTTTTATAGAATCCCATCCGAATGTCCCCGACTCCCTGTTTGAGGTTTTAAAAGTATCTGAGGACTATTAAATGAGAGAAAAAATTTCAACTCAAAGCAGTGTTTGATAACAGATTTAAAAAAAAAAAAAATAAGAAAGTAAAAATTGTTATATTATAAATAAAACTATAAACTTGTTTTCCAACCTATTCAAGCTCTTGAATTAATAGAACTATATTCTACAATTATTATGTCGCGTCATCGTCTCAGAGCAACGGTAAGACATCTAATCCCAGGAATAATAGTAAGATATCCTTCTGTTCCCTTGCAGCGACGATATCATCTTTGATACATTACTGTATCACTTTTTTGCTCATATTTTAAATTTAATGAGTGTCAGTGGTGGTATTTATTTTTCTATATAGTTTGCTTTTCTTATTCGATGTGCCGAATTTTCGATAGCACGAATTTTGTTCGCTGTCCCTGCAACTTCGACTTATTGAAGTTTCACTGTAATTTGAAGGCATTTTTTTATTTATTTATTTATTTATTTATTTATTTTTTACTTTTGTGTTGAACCTTTTTGACCTTGAAATTTCTAGCTCACTGAAACTATACGTTGGCCTAAATATCTGGCAAAGAAACCGAATATTTGGCAAACGATTCAAATAATGAAGGAATTCCCCTTCTAACTTTGAACATAGATGCTGAGGAAACCATACCTCATATTTAATTTGAAAGAAATCAAAATATTATCACAAACCACTTACCTGAGTAAATTTTCGAATCCTATTGGCGCCAGGTCCGTTATCCTGATGACTTTCGACTTGTCCGCCATGTCTCCATAGAACATGGCCTCGAAGACAGGTGACGTCATGGCCAGCAGGACCCTGTGCCCTACATACTTCTTAGACGCCGAAGGGGGCCCCACTATAAAAGTCACATCGCTGAGGGCTGTATTCTGCAGCAGGGACGACGTCCGCTGCAGCACCTTCTCGCTCTCCATAGTGATTGGTCCGTTGCTCAAGCTAAGTGGCCATTCCCTGCAAAGACAAAAGAGATATCTCGAAATGGCCAATTGAACAAACATGAAACAGAGAAGATTAATTCCTCGAGTTATGTCCGACCCACATTGTGTGAGTCATTTTCCCGCTAATAGAGGTCCGCAGAGATATCTTTGGAGCGAGAAGCAATTTAGCCCTGAAACTCGGATTCACTTTGCATATCGCGATTCAGTCCAGGGAGCGTATGCCAATTGCTCCTTTGACCCAATTTCCACACTTTCTAATTTAGTTTAACAATCTGTATCACTTAAGGCTTGGATCTTGTTCAAACGGTATAAACATGCAGTATCACTCAATCGTAATTAAAATAAATATTTTAACTTTCATTTATATGCATAGTATGAGCAGCAACGGCATGATAAATCTGTTTACCCAAGAGTAGTTTAATTAGAATACAGATTGTTCGTGCAGCGCTATCGTGTTAAAGAGAGCTGTGATTAATGTTTCACTGAAAATGAAGAAATTATTTTTTCGGAACAAATTCATTTCACATAGGAGCGTTATCTTACAAATATGGGATATAATGAATTAAACAGATAAAAGGTTCCAATTACAAACGTCTAAACTGAAATGTTGTGTGCAGTGATATTTTTAGTGCCTCTGCAAACGTGTTTAATGAATTAATACTCAGAAACTATGCCTCACAAGTTTAGTCAAGCGAACTTAAACGCTTTATATTTTGAATAAAAATTTATCGTTGCGGAAAATGAAAGCAAAAAAAAAAATTGAGATTTAAAATTAATTACTTTGAAATGTTAATTTTTACTTTTTCAAATACCAAATATCAAACATTCTAAGCCACTGTTATAAACCATTACTTTATGTATCATATTTTTCGGTGTGCGAAACCTTCTTTTACGTCTTAAAACTTCTCCTTGAAATTGACGTGGGAAGGGAAGTGTGTAGCATTTAGAATAAATTGTTTTAAAAAAAGATGTCTTCTCCCCCCGAGTTTCACATGTTTCGAAAGTGAATTGAGATCTCTTGATCGAAAAGTATTTCACCAGCTGAAACATTCGTTCAATAAAAGCATTACACTTTCAATTCGTGGGTTTTTGTGGTTAGTAGAAAGTTTTTAGGCTGTTTTACACAGTTTATACTTCGATCAAACTGCAGCATTTCGTGTTTCCTACCTTTATAATAATAGAATTAGAGATTTCGAAAAAAAATCTTGTGATAATGCATTACTTTATGCGTCAAATGTTTCAATATGTTCTGAAACTGCATTCTTGAAATTGGGACGAGGGGGGGGGGGATTGTATCATGTGCCATGCCATATTTTCTCAAACTCCAGGCCATCATGAACCCCCACATGAAGACGTACCTATCTCCCGCCCCCCCCCCCTTACCAAAAAAAAAGAGAACTTTATATCAAACATTTAATTATTATTTTCTACTATATAGTTATTTTTTTAATAATAATTATATTATTATTTTCCAATAAGTATATTTATTAAATTTTCATTATGTTTTTTTAAAACTGCTGTCTAGTTTCAATTACTTAACGTTATTATTTTAGGCAGTGGTAGTAAAGTTAAATTAAAAAACAATATTTAAGAACAAATGTTATGAAATTATTTCTCTTACAAGTTTATTAATAAAAACGAACTTGTTGGAATTTGTGAACAGACTAATTTTAGCCTTATTTAAGTGAGAACATTATTCATATGAGTTGTATAAATGACCTTCTAGGATTTTCAAAACCTATTACAAATGTATGCCCAATTCCATAAAAAGTATTTTTATGATTATTTTTTCTTATTTTGAACTTTTGACTATGGATCCTCCAGTACAAACTCGTGGACCCCCAGTGGTTCGGCAAAGGGTGCACCGTAATAAGCAACTATCGTTTCGTCAAAGTTACACACGCTCGTTTCCAGGTTTTCACGAATGGGAAAAGACATTCTGAACGAAAGTGAATGAACAAACTCTTGTAAAATCTTCTTGAACTGGGATTAGAGCAAAAATCTAAATCAGAGGTCATATCCTACATGAAAGGGGTGCTATACAGTCCAAGAGCGACGGTAAAACCCTCAAAAGAGAAAAATGATACCCCCCAGAATGAGGGCACCCGAAAAGGAGAAAAATGTCTTTTAAAAACTCACTCTGAAAATTCTAAAGGGGCAGTCTGGGCCATGGACCCCCCCCCCCTTTCCTTCTCATAAGCACCTGCGCATGAGAAGGAAGGTGACCATGATGACGAAGAGTGAGTTTCAAGAGAAGTAGCCAACGATAACATGCAGAAAATCACAAAAAGCGAAGAACATCACGACAATGTTATGGGTTTTAAAAGTTTCTAAAATGTCGGATTGAATATTTTTATCCCTTAATCTGCATTTTAAAATAGTGTTTGGAAGTTTTGGTTTTTTTTAAAAGGAAGTTGTTATAAGTTTAATGGGATCAACGCATAAGGAGAAATTACTTAATTCTTTTTTCTTCGCCTTTCCTCATACGAAATTTTGTAGGGGTGTCCGTAAGTGATGTCACACTTTTTGTCAATACATTTGCCCCCCCCCCTCTCTCGTCACACGTCATGCTATAATTACATGAACACACTGCAAATACATTTGAGTAGCGTTACTCCATAAAATCGGTGGCAGCTTAGCTGCTTCCACCCCTATGGAGTAACTTAACTGGAGTAACTGGTAATATAACTATAGCGTAACGTCTCACTCATTTCTGAGTAAGGTTACACCAGAACTTTCTGTATGCTGACAAAAATTAAACTTTCACCTGACTTTCTGGATCAATTTATCAAGTTCATGCTTTTTAACCCCCAACCAATGTACAACAATGGGGTGGTTTCCTTCAGTCAAAAGTACTACTTTTAGTCACTGAAATGGATAGAACAATAAAAAAAATTACATGGAACCAGAAAATACTTTCATTTTCCCAACAGTTTTTTTAAATTAATTTTTTTAAATGTCCGATTTTTCAAACAAGGCGTGGTCATGATGACGTCACAAATGATGCAATTTGGCGCATCTTTCTACTAAGTTTCCACGTTATGAAAATCAAGCAGCGAATTAAAACTGCGCTCCAGGGGCGTAGCTAAGGGGGGGGTTTTGGGGACAACCCCCCCCCCCCCCCGAAAAGTTAGTCTCAAAAAAAAAAAGAGAAAAAGAAGAGAGAAGAGAAAGAAAAAAAAAGGAAGAACAAGGAAAAAATTCCAAGCGATTATACATACATTATATATATATATATATACATATATATATATATATATATATATATATATATATATATATTATATATATATATATATATATATATATATATATATATTATATATATATATATATATATATATAGATATATATATATATATTTATATATATATATATATTATATATATATATATATATATATATAATATATATATATATAGATATATATATATATATATATATATATATATAAAAGAAGTAACCCCCCCCGAAAGTCGGATCTAGCTACGCCACTGCTGCGCTCTACGCTTGCTATCAACCACATCGTTGCCAATACACTTGAGTAAAGATGCGAATTAACTATTTTGTTCTTTGAATGGCAACATTGAATGGCATTTCATCATTTGTGATGTCACACGACAGAAGTGTAAACAATAAAGCGCAGAGATTTAAGTAATTTTTGAAAAATATTAAACTTAAATAAATTATTTAAAAAATGGTCAGATCCTCATGTTTTTAAGCATGCTATTTCAGAAAAAAATACTTCTAAAATTTTGGAAAGGACCCCATTATTATTTATTTTAAAATACAAACATGACATTTTTGTTGCACTAAGAGAAGAAATGACCTGAGTGGGATCAGGCAGTGGGGTCCTCACTCTGGCAGGTCGCAGAGCAAGAGCTTTACCTCTCGGCCACCAAGGACGGTTTTCGTTTCGAAGCGCCGCTTATGATCCTTACGCATGCGCTTTGAATTCTACTGAAACCATAGTGCAAGGTTCCTCCAACTATTTGAGTTTTTAAAGCAATGATGCTAAACTCTTCAGAATTCGTGTAACGTTAACACCCATAATATTGATAACCTTAAACATTTTTTTACAGTGCATTTTGTTATGCAAAAAAATTATTTCAGCCAAAATGTGTGATGTGTGATGTCAGATTTCTTGTTACCTTCTCCCTCCCCCTTGTCATAAACTGTCACAATTTCAAGAAGTCCTCCTCCCGCAAAACGTAACATCATTTGTGGAGGACCCTTATACCATTTTTTCTGACTTTTAAAACTGCTGTCGCCCGGAAGTCATATTGATAATTTAAGATGTATGTTAAAAGTGTATGTTTAATTCTGATGACGCCTTTATGTCTTTAATCATAAATCACAACATACACTAAGAATAACATACATGGACGACAAGATTTCAAGACGATGTTGGTTTCATAATGAACATGAAAATCCATACGGGCATTTTTTTTCTTTTGGTCCACATAAATCTCAGTAGCATAATGCACAATGGCGACGCTTAATAAGTATCTATGATGTTTCGTTTGATTTACAGCCTTTATCTGCGGGAATATCTTTCCAAATTCAATGACCTAATCAAAGAGCTATAAAGAGACGACAAAAAAGGGGAAGGTAATGTCATTTTGTTGCCGTTACCTATTATCATGTTGCTCAATATGCTATACTTGAACTTGGGAATAACGTGAGTCAAAAATAAACTGCAGTAAATAATAGGGCACCCAGGGTGCCCTATTATTCACGGATCGGAGAGTAACTTAGGAGTACTTTAATTTTCACGTCATCCGTAGGGAAAGAGGTACTGAATTTCCGCTGTTTTGAAAAACATATCACAAAACAGAATGAAAAAATAACTCCTAGAAAAATAGGCGCATTTTGAACACTGAATATATGTTTTGTATTTAAAACCGAACAATAGTCGCGAATTGGAGTGTAAATACGGGATATTTTTATTTTATATCTACATCAGTCATCTTACCTATTTCACTTGCCCCACATTTCCCTACTAATCAAAATCTTTTTTTAGTGGAATACTTTCTATTTTATTATTAAAAATATTTTGATTCAAATGAGTGAATAAATAAATGAAGCAAATAAGTGAATAAATATGTTAATTTAATTAATTCATGAGTTAATTAATTAATTCATTCACAAGGAATGAATAAAATAGTGAATGAATAAGATAAAAATAAATGAATGAATGAAGAAAGGAATGAATGCAAATGAGCTAAGTTATGAATGAACACAAAATGATTTAATAAATGAATGAATAAATGAATGAAATAAACTTGCTCTTCAGACTGCCGTCTGAAGAGCAAACGCAATATAACAATATTTGACCCTTATTTCATTTTATAAACTCAAAAATATTATCATATACATATTTCCATCAATGGAAAGGAGAAATATCGATCATTACATACAGAGCAATGATGATTGGCTAATTTCTGTTTTTGGTCACTCCTGTGCACTGCTCGTGCACATATGTGCAGCATTTGCAGCTCAGGATCATATACTCCATCCGATTTTCCTGCGTCCTAAGAAGATGAACCATGGCCCTTATTGGGAAACAATCTGCTTTTACGTGATATCAAATCACAGAAAAAAAAAATGACGGCACACAATGACTTTTTTTTTTTTTTTTTTGAATTCGTCAAGTAGGGGAATGTGGGACAAGTGAAATAGTTAAGATGACAGAGCTTTTTCAAAATGAACAAATTGGAAATTTATTTTGAAAATTACAGTATATAAAGAAAGAACATTCTATTTTTTTTTTAAATAAAACTTCCAAAAAAAAAAAAAAGGTTCACTTTTTTTCAAAGGGGCAAAGTGAAAAATAAAATATTTTTCTCGAATGAAATATTTTCTATTCAATTATAAAAAATATTTTTAACCAAGTAAATCAGTAAATAAATGGTTTAATTTATAAATGAAAAGATACTGAAACAATACACTGAAAATTTTGTTAATTTATCAATAAAAATAAATGAACAAGTAAAAGAGTGAATGAATAAAAAGAAGTGAATGAATGAATCAGCAAACGAATTACTAAATGGAAGAATGTTTTTTTTTCTTCCAGTGGCACATTTAAAGACAGTTGAATATCAAAAGAATTACAACAAAACTAGAAATGAAAACGAGCAATCCAATAGCGTTCCCAGATGGATGTCCGAGGGAGAGCAGGACATCTGGACAAATGAGGCATGTCCATTACTTCGTGGAGATCACACAAAGTGCAGAAAGGGTCAGGAACCACGTTGATACGACAGAGATGTTTTCGTAGGCGATCATGACCAGATAATAAACGAAACATGGCGACAGATTTCATCCTAGGCCAATTAGGGACATTCAGAATCAGCTCAAACCATGGTAAATGGAAGAATGTAAACGAATGAATTAATAAATGAATACGTAAGTGATTTAGTCAATGATTGAGCGAGTAAACAAATCAAACTATTTCACTTTGCCCCATCCACTTTGCCTCGCATTAACTTGACTGATTGTAGAAAATATTTAAAATATAAATAAGCTTAATATTAAATAAATAAATGTTTCGCTGATTATTAGAAGGTCTCAATTAATGTTTAAAATGTTAATAACATGAACTTTATCATTTGTAATAACAAAAATAACATTTGACTTGCAACAAAATATTACAATATGAGTATCAATTTTGGAAAATTACCTGCATTATCATATGCTTTAATCATCGGTGGTGCTTTTTTCCTGACTAGAATAAATTACATGGTGCTACATATAGTTAAAATATTACCAGATAGGTGGCGCTACAAGCAGAGTAACTATTTCACCATTTCACTTTGTCCCACATTCCCCTACATAAATTAGGCGTCAAGAACAAAGAACATTTTTTTTATAATAGCAGCGAACTACAGTGAACCATGATAGAAACAAAACTTACTGTGGAATAATGTCTAATAATTTTGACAACACTCTTTTGCAATAACTTTTGCTACACTGGTGCATGGAGATTAAAGACTGCTTGTTGGTAGCACTTTATCATCAGTTAGAATTTCTGACAACAATAATGTCCAGATCAAATGAATTTATTTAATATGTACTTCGTCAAAAAATGAAGAGAAACCCTATTGGTCTACATACCCTTTTGACACACCTTGGGTCTTCATCAACTTCACTGTTGAGTAAAACGACAACAACGTGCATAAAGTACAAATAAAGTAATAAAATAGAGTTAGTTGCTGAGTTTTTAACTCTATTTTATTACTTTATTTGTACTTTATGCACGTTGTTCTGGTTTTACTCATTCCATAGTACAAAGTTTTCGACTGCTTTTTTACAACTTCACTGTTGTTCTTATTAGAATTTTGCTTTTCTAATTCTTCTAAAACCTTATTATTCTTTTTAATGGGTTTTTAAGAGTGGTTCAACGTACCTCGCGTTCTTGGTCCAAAGAAATGTGGCTATAATTTTTTTCTTCATGACAAAAAAAAAAGAAACTACAAATAATTATCAGCTAAAGGAATCTGCTGTTGGAGAGGAGTTCAATTTATTACTCCATTCTTCATTAAAACTATTTTTTAAAAAATGAGTTGTAGGTTTATGAGAATTACTCAGCACTGAAAAAATGTTAGTAAAAAAATTTGTTCAATATTACTGCACCACGCGATCTTGATACAGGTTTTAAAGGATTATGGGGGCTATTTGTGCTGGTCATAAATTAAAATAAAAAATATTAATAGCATCAAAATTATTGAGACCGATTCAACGTGTTTCGCAGTACAACGAGACCCTCCTACACAATTGATTAAAATTTTTATTGCAATTGTATTTATTTATTTTAAATGTTTCCTTTCAACAATAAAATTCATACGGGTTATTCTCCAGAAAACGTAACTTTTGAACGCAAATATTTTTTAATTTCGAAACCTTTTGTTTTCTTTTTTTTTTCATTCCTACATGAAAGTGTTACCTACTAGGAGTAACCATAAACAATGGCCCAGCTAAGTTCCAATTATTTTACTCATAAATAAAAAAATAAATAAAAATAAAAAGCCTTGTTCACGGAAATAATAATAATAATAATAATAATAATAATAATAATAATAATAATAATAAAATTAAAAAAAAAACTTTTAAGGATTAAAAATCGAGGCCAATTAATATTTAAGTAGTAATTATGTTAATTGTGCAAACGATGAGCTATTTCAATGATTAGTGGGAATCTAATAATAAGCTCTCTTAATTAAAGTACGACTTAAATGTTTAGTTATCCTTTTAGTTCAAATGTGTGTTAAAAATAGTATTTAGTAAATTTGAGAATATACTGGCAATTTATAATTTTGGCAACCTGTCTAATATTGATGTTTTTCCTCTCCATCATTTATTTTCACCTTAGACATAATGACATTGATAAGGTCTGTCACCGAGGTGAGGAATTTTCCATTAATATAGGCCAAATGGATACATTTTTCTGGGAAATTTTTTTTTCTTCGTTGCTACAATTTGCACATGTTAAACATATGAAAACATGTTCACATCTTTTTTTTTTACATTATTTTGCATCCCTGAAATTCAAGTTCACGGAGGTGAGAGTTCGCAATAACCACGCTTAATTTTTCAAACAAAATCTATCTTCTTGTTTTTCGACAAAAATTTCACAACTTCTTTATGGCTGAAAATAAACAAGGGTTACCCTTGTATCATGGAAAATAAAATGTGATGTCATTACTACCACGTGTTAATGAGAATTGACGTTTTGTGTTTAGGTAACGGAGGTGAAAATTTATTGTGTGAAATGATTCCTTATCCTACTAAAACGAATTAAACCACAATTTTAAGCAATTAAATGTACTTAAACAAATTGTATTTGAGACTGTTGTGAAAGGAATAATAGATAAATAAGTATATACTTTTAATTAAACAAGTTATTAAGCCGCATAAACAGTCACACCAGGTGTGTGACACGTCACGGAGGTGTGAAATCGCATGTTGAGAACCAAAAATATATTAAAATAAAAATTATTACTGAAAAATTGGTGGCAGGTTTAAATAGATAAAGTTTTTTCAGTAAAACGCGTGTGACAGAAAAGTTACACTTTTTTAGGAATGACCCATATATAAATTCGTTCAACTTACAGCAGTACTCTTCTCATTTTAATTTGCCTACAGCCCACCCACATCATTCAATAAAACCAAATAGAAAGATATCAGCAGAATAAATCGTTTTTCTAATTGCAGGGATTTCAGTCGCTGCTTATCTTTATTGCATATAAAATTTCACCCGAGCTAAAACGTTTACATAACAACTACCTTCAGCCGCCTACAGCAGACATTTAAAACGCATCAGATATTAGGCATAAATTCGTGTTCGCTTGGTAACCAAATGAAATGGAGGTGGGAAGGTTGAAAGTTATCGTTGGACCACACCTGCTTAAAGGATGGTTGGCTTCGTGCATTTTTTCGCTTGGATAAATACTCGCTTACTTTTTAATTGAAAAAAGCGTACAATTAATTTATTATACCATAAATTAGGAGCCATGAACTCGTCAAGCATATATTAGGGGTTGTCACATTTGATGTCACGTTTTGTGGGGGGAGGTGGGTTCGGGAAATTGTGACTGTTTGTGACAAAGGGAGGGATGGGTATAACAAGAAGTTGACACGATGCATTTTTCGTTATATGAAATAAAAGCATGAATGTGACGAGGGGGGGGGGGGAGTAAGGTGAAGTGTGATTGTGACAATGGAGGAGGGAGGGGGGCAAATATACTTTTTAAAAAAATGTGACGTCATCTATGGACAGCCTCTTATGAATTTTCTAAAGGCTTCTAAATCAAACAGCTAAATTTTTGATTTTGGACTCATTTCATATCGCACTATAACACAAGATGTGAATATTAAATCTAGAAAGAAAAAAAAACCCTGTAAAAATTTAATCTCTTTTCGCAAATCCCAAAACCACTCCAAGTCGGATGTCTTTTCATCCATAAGGTCACTACGTTTTGCATTGAAAAAGGCGTTCCCCGAAACGCCGAAACATATGTCTGCAGTAATCTGCGAATTTGTGCTTTTTAGACGTTGTTACTTTACGTTACTTCACTCCAAGTTTGTTCTATATTTACAATACTTTTTAAAGTTATACCATAGATAATTTTGATAGAAACAGTTTACAGCAACGGGCAAAGTTTGATGACAGCTTTATCTAATATTATCATATTTAGTTATCGTAATGCTGTGTCACTTCTATTTTTTATAATGCATATGTATTTTGTACTATAAGGTAACACAAAATTTAGTACAGATATGTTAATACGCAAGTATCAAGATATTTTACTGCTTCTCCATATAAAATAAGCTCGGAAAGGGGGGGGGGGGGCACCGAATAAATTTCGTGCCCAGTGTCTTCAAAAACTTTAGTCGGACCCTGGGGGTTCATAAAAAATATTTGATTCACAACTTCTGTAGATTTAGAAGGCAATTATTCAAAGTTAGTTTACTTTAAATAATTTGAAATTTCAGGATCTCAGTGTAGGGTAATGTGGGGCAAAGTGAAATAGCGGGGGAAAATGAAATGGTGAAATATTTACTCTGCTTTTAGTGCAACCTATCTAGTAATACTTCAACAATGTAGTATCACATGTAGTCTATTCCAGTCAAAAAAAAAAAAAAAAAAAAACTCTGAAAATCAAAGAAAATGATAATACAAGCAGTTTTCAAATATTGATACTCATGTTGTAATATTTTGATGGATCAGGAAGAAAATATCGCCGAAGATTAAAGCATTTGGTAACACAGACAATTTTAAAAATATGATACTCCTGTTGTAATACTTTGTTGTAAGTGAAAAATTATTTTTGTTACTATTTAATGATAAAGTTTTTGTTCTAATCATTTTAAATGTTTATTGAAACCTCCTAACATTCAATGCACTACTAATTTAGTTAATATTTAGTTTAGTTGTACTTAAAATAAATTGTACAATAAGTCAAGTATGTACGGGGCAAAGTGAAATAGTTTGCTTCATTTACTCACTCAATCATTTAATACAAATGGTTTATGTTTTCATTTATTAATTAATTAATTTGCATTCTTTCATTTAGTAATTCACTTATTTATTCATTCTTTCACTAATTTTCTTATTTATTCATTCTTTTACGCGTTCATTTATTTTTCTTCACATACGAATTGATTTATTCATTTATTCGTCTTTTGTTTCAATATTTTTTCATTTGTACATTCAACCTTTTTTAACTGATTTTTTCGGTCAGAAATATGTTTTATAATCGAATAAAAAATATTTCATTAGAAAAATACTTTATTTTTCACTTTCCCCCATGGAAAAAAAAAAAAAAAAAACTGAAAAAATTCCACTCTTTTTTGAAGACTTAATTTTACCACCAAAAATAAAAAATACTGTTTCAACGCAAGTTTTATTATAAAATACAATGTTCTTTCTTTATGTACTGTAATTTTCAAAACAATTTTCGGATTTCTTCATTTTGAAAAAACTTAGTCATCTTAACTATTTCACTTTGCCCCACATTCCCCTACATCATTTGTGACGTCATAAAGACCACGCCTTATTTTCAAAATCGGACATTTAAAAAAAAAACGAATAGTTGGGAAAATGAAAGTTTTTTCTCGCTCATTTTTTTTTTTTTTTTTTTTGCTTATTCTATCAATTTCAGCGACTAAAAGTAGTACTTTTGACTGAAGGAAACAACCCCATTAGACGATTTTTCGGGCTTTTTCTTCATCGGAAGTAAAAAAAGAAAGCTTGTACAGGATGACAAGAAATAACTTGGACACACATTTATTTGCTCAACAGACAATGAGGTGGATTTCGCTACATATTTCAAGCATGAAATATTTTAAAAGAAGGAATAGCACAAATCCTGTTAAATTTCTAAGTTTTTGCATGTCCGCAAACATTGAATTTCTTCAGTTCTTTTTCAAAAGCTGAGTCATAAATTGCAAAACCCAAACTGTTATGAGGGTTCTTAAAATTTGGCAACAAAAGAGATAAATAAAACTTCAAAATCCTTGATATAAAAGAAAAAATCAAATTAAAAATTTTTTACGACATTTAATTTCTTTTTCTTTCATGCGAAAGTTATGTTTTTTATCAATATAAGCACCTCCTTTGATGACAAAAGCATGTTACAAGTAACAAATCTTTAAATATAAAAAAATGGACGAAAAATAGTAAGACCCCTTAAAAACAATCAAATTTATTAACACTAGAAGTCAAACATGATCTAGGAACGAAAAAAACTGAAATTTTCGATAACACATTCAATTTCTATTTACAGTCATCTTATTGAAATACTGTTTTACCTGAAATTCCATTTTCATCAGAAGCTTCCTAAGTGTTGAAGTAGCGATCATGTCTGTGCTTCTTCAGCTCATAGTGTGAACGAGGTTATAAGTAAACCAAAATAAAACAAGTCACCACAAATACGTGAATCCTTTATTTTTCAATTCGTTCGAATTCCCTAGAAAGTAAAAAAAAAAAAAAGTAGTAAAATATGCAACACTTACGTAAGAAAGTTAAATACAAAGGAATTTCGTTGAAATTTCAAACTCACACTCAGTTACGTAATACATAAGATGACCATACGTCCTGTTTTCTGGTATCCTGTCCCGTTGTCCCTACTCGTACCTAAAGGTCCCGTTTCGTACGGGACAGAACGAAACACGGAATGCTTCAACCAAAAGTTATTGGCTGGACTATTTGAACATTGCATACCGATAAATTTTAAACCGTGTATAATTATTCATAATATTTTATGTTCACCCGGGCCTGATGCACTGAAGGAAAATGAATTTTTGCTTATGACTAATTCGTGGACACGGCACAGTTGCAAATAGCAGTTCTTAAGCAAAGATTTTAAAAGTAAACTGTATGAAATTCTGCCAGAATTTAATTTTTATTTAAAATCAGTATCGAATGTACTCCAGAAAATTTGTGCATTAAATGCAGTGAAACCCAGATTTTATGTATCTCAAGGGACTGGGTTAAAAAACGTACGGAAAATAGATGAAAAGAAAAACAAATTAAAAAAAACCTAAAGGTAGTAAAAATAACACTCAAAAGTATAATATATATTTAATAAAAAGAGCATCATTATCAGAGTGGCTTCACTACGGGGAGAGTGGGTCCTCCCCGTGAGTCATCCGTTTAGGGAGTGACACCCCATGTAGAATTGCAAGTTTATGAAAAATATGAAACTAAAATGCATTTTCAAGACTACAAATTTGAAAATTTCCCGGGGGGCTAAACTCCAGAACCTCATTGCCATTTAACATTAGCCCACTTAAAATTTCGTTATAACACAAGTAAAGTTGTTTCTGAAAATTGCATGAATTTCACATTTACATTTTTTTTCTTTTGTGTCTTTAGGGGGGAGGGTAACACCACAAATTACCCCCCCCCCCCCGGTGTTACCCATGCTAGGTACGCCACTGTCATTACACATACTATTTTAATATCATTTTAACATATTTAGTTGCAAATCCCGGCGATTAGGTTATTCCGCAATAGCGGATTGTTTTTTTTTTTTTTGGCACTAAATTCAAAGTGAATGCAGCATCTTCCAGGGTTGAAATACTTTGACCAGCAAGAGGCCAAGGGTCTGAGGAATGCATTTTTGTTTCCGTAATAAACTTTCAACAACGTGGATTAACATTATAAAAGTGCAAAAGAAAAAAATATTGCTCATTTTAAAACATTTTTTAAAATTGTTTTTATATTTAAGAAAAGTAAAAATTGCGTAATTCCATGAAAAACAAACACAATCCGGGTTAAATTAACATCATTATCACACGGAAAAACTAGGACCTGATGAAAAAAATCTCAAAAACATTGAACTGAAGAAGCAATGCTACATATTATAATATACACTTGTAATATGCTTATACGTTGCAATAAAATAATCAATTACAAAAAAAAAAAAAAAACAGCTGGGGAAATTAAATATTTCTAAATTTGCATTTTCTATGCTACGGCTAATGTTAAATGAAGGGGTCATTGAGCACCCTCTTAAAATTTGAGTAAGAAGCTAAAACTTTTATAGCATAATACTATTAGAAAGTCTTTTCTGCGTGGAAAAGGGAGTGCCTTGAAACCATGAAACACGTGACTGCCATTTTTTCAGATTTGTGCGATTATCAGATTGTTTTTCTTGTGGTTACAAACGTGAAGTTTATTAAGAAGTAAAATGAGGCCCTTTCCTTGAAAAAATAAAATACTAAGAATAGAGTAATCATAGCAAAACATTTTTGCAAATACGGTGTATGCCTTTTGTAGTCACAAGTATCTCCTTTTAATTAGGATTAAAAAAAAGTTCTAAATCGACGACGCAGTACGGCACTATCAAGTAATTAATTCGTTATCAAGGTTCAGTTGTTCAATCGCAGATCAGCAATCACAAAGAAATTAATGGATTATCAATGATGAGTAAGTTAATTGCTATGCAGCAGTTACGCGCTTTTTTATTTTTTTGCTGCTGGTTTAACCTTGAAAAGTCTAAACTTTTCTGCATTGAAAAAGAAGGTTTTTGTTATTTGTATGAAATTAATCGTTAAATTCTCACGAATTTCCCAAATTTCTCCACATTTTCTTATTTTTGGAACACTATCAATTAACGTGTCAATATTAATCATTAAGTAAATAATCCATTTCGTGTTAAAAAAATACTAATCTCTTATTACTTGCGTGAAGATACCAAGTGAAATATCCGCATGGCAAAAGCCCAGAAAATATTTCGTGCATTGATTCTGATTGCGAAAAACATGGGTTTTGCACTAACATGGATATATAAAAAATAAAATAAATCTTTCATTAACGTATAATCAAGTGCCCTCAATACATCTTAATTAGCATAAAATCATAATCATTTTTTTATTATCATTTATTTATTTTTATTTATTTATTTTGCAACTTCAAAAAGTTTTCGCTGAACTATCAGAATTCTGTTAAGATGTTTTTTTTAAATATCAGATGTACTTCCATATAGAAGCCACATTAACAGGGTTACTCGTTTTTCTTACGCTATTATCTTTTTAATGCAAAACGTTTGAAATTCGTAACTATAATCTAGTATTAAATATCCATGTATTGTTTTTTAAAAAAAATTTGCCACAAACTGCAGGAATTTTTTTCTTGTACGAATTTGATCATATTCGTATCTTCAACGAATTTTAATTCGCATAAAATTATTTTTTTGTAATGAAAAAAATAATAATTTTTTGTAATGAAAAAAAGTTTTCACCATTTTAAAGGAATTCAAGTGAGATGTTTTCCCAACATCAGATATGTTACCAAACAGAAACCACATTTACAGAGAGCATATATGCACGCTTTTTACGTTATCGGCTCTTTTAGGTTGAAAAGTTAGAAATTTGTCAGTAAATACATATAAATCATAAGATTAAAAAATATCGTCCTTTAACGCAGAATCAAATGTCTCCAACACACTTTAATCAGCATAAAATAAATTTATTTCAATTTCAATTGTTTTTTTTTTTTTTTTTGCCAAATTATAAGAATTCCGCTAGATTTAGGAGTTGCTCAGCTAATGGCCTGGATTTAAAAAAAAAAAAACCAGAGCTGTCTTCAGGACACCATCCTATCGGTTAAACCACGTATAGTGGTAGGTACGCAGGACCCTGGAGTGTGCAGTAGTACAGCGTAAAAATTAGACCGTCTGTAGGTCTAGCATTCGAAGTACAGGGCATTATGTTCTAAGATTTAATCCCTCTTTCATCCTGTCTTCTATACCACGGCGAAAATAATATTTTCATACGACTATTATGGTAATATCCATAACCATTATTATTATATTAATATTTCTATAATTATCTTGTAGTGGTTTGATTCAAGAACCATCTCGTTTTCCACGGCGTATCTTTCGCTCTGCCATGATTACGTTATAACCTTATCCAAACTCATAAAGTTAAGTTTTTTAATAAAGATTTACTGCTTATTTTTAACTCGTCCACTTCACATGCTTCGTAATGGAGTTCCAATGAATTGTGCGACGAGCAAGACTAAATACGGGGTTTTTATTGGTTATTTTCAGCACATGTGCATACAGTACGTTGCAAATCTTTACCAGTCAAATATTGCAAAACTTTCGAATCACCCTAACACGTTTTACTGTTATTTTTTCTGGTACACTGATACTTCTGCACATGAAATGCAATTAGACGGGTAGTTATCTATATACATAAATGGCTACTTCTGTATGTAAGTATGTCCGTGGTAAACTTCAAAACTACTGGACCGATTTTAACCATTTTTTCACCACAGATAGCTACATTATCAGGAAGCAACATAGGCCACAATTTATTTCTAAAAAACTTAGTGTAAAAAAGTTACAATAGAAAACAGTACATTTCATGAAATTTCCCCATTTAATGATTAAATATAAAACCCATTGTTACAAAAATTCGTTGACTTACAACAGCAATATTAAAAGCAATCATAATGAAAATATTGAATCAAGGCTTCTCCGGAGCAAACATGAATTTGAAGTCATTTAAATATTTAGAAACATTACTTTTTGCACACTTAGGAAAACTTAGTAGAGAGTTTTTTTTGTTTTTTTTTTTTTGTGTATGTACTATTTAATTAAATTAAAAAAAGTGCACAGTTTCTTTAGTAATCTTTGTTTTTGTTAGTTCGTATTTGGAAAATTCTTCAAATTTTTATATGCTTAATGTCGGTCTTTCGTTTCTAACTGAATACTATTTCGTTCTATATACTTATTGCTATTTTACTTTTATGAGTAAGGAAGAAGCTCGATTTTTAATCACGTCAAAGCGGTATGTTTTGAGTTCTTTCAGTTAAAACAGAAAACGAATGAAAGTATCGATTGTTTCTCACAATTATTACTGACCCAGTCAACGCCGGGTATTTTTTCTAATATTCAATAAGTGTAAATCTTTATTTCTATCATTGGGTCAGACATTCAGAAAACACAAGGAAAAGCTTAGAATCTAATTATCAGGAAGAAAGACATATTGATCTTTAGAAGTGAATTCATGCATTCGAAAAAATCCGAAGCCACGGTGAGTTAACGTAGTTTTAATGGATCATTCATTGGAAGCACGTAAATAAAAGTTTTTTCCTTTTTATTCAACAAACCAGAAGTAGGGTAGACCGAGGCACGTTTATGCATTGGATACGTTTACGCAGTGCCCTTTTTCAAAACAAAATATAAATGGGGAGCCAAGAGTCATACCAGATTGATGCTACTGCCTACCAAATATTGTCACGAGTTTTCGAGCATCAGTCGAGCTTTAGTTTAGCATGCAGATTTTGTTAAAAAAAATAAATATATAAAAAATAGCAGAATTTTATTCTTTTTTTTTTTTTTGAGAATTGTATTTATACGGACAGAAAAGTTATTAAATTTTGTTGCACATTAAAAATAAATCCTAACTTGTCGACGGGACACGTTTACGCATTTTCATCGGGGCACATTTACACGCGTTCGTACTGTGTCTTACTACTCTGTCTTACTTCTGAACGGGCCCCGGATGCTTTTTTGATCTGCACTGTCTCAAACCTTTAGTATTTTCAAGTTATTTAATTTTGAAAATCAACATTCATTTTTAATTAAGTAACAGATTCGTATCTCATACGTTACAATCATATAGCGTTGTCTTCATGCCTGTTCAGCTTTAACTTTATACACTATTCAGCCTGTAATACATTTCTTCATTTTAAAGATGGTAAGACATTACGTTTAAAACACTAACAGAATCACGTTAGATGTCAAGATAATGAAAAGGCTTATCATCATTTTGGCATATAACGGTGACATCCTAGGGGGGATAATCCAAGTATTTCTTCCACTAGACCTTCCACATCGTGTACATATGGACTACTCCAAATGAGACCATTTAAAAAAGGAAGGACCAAAGCTTAGGAATCAGGAAAGAATTCGGAGCATTCTCTTTTTTTCCTAAATGATACTCCAAATAAAGAAGCTCTCAGACAAAAGCAGTTAGAAGCTACAAAAAAAAGGAAAAATTACTTTAAAATTTACAAGTTTCTATTGAAGCAGAAACAGAAGACATCAAAGAAAAAAGTAGGAAACCAAAACCTGCGACAGGGAAACAGTTAGTACACTCTGTAAAAAGGAAATTAATGAACGATTCTGTTAACGAAGTAGAAAATTGTGCTTGCATTTATTGTTTGTTGAATGCACACAACCAATCGAAAAAAGGACAAGACAGGGTTCCATGTCTTAGATGTCAAAACGCAATCCCATGACAAGTATGCAAAAAGGAATACTTTATTTTTGTTAGTAAAATCTAACAATGATGAAGAAAATGACTAAATATTTTCTGTTTTTAATTAGTAATAAGTTCTATGATTTTAGTTTAGCCTATAAAATGTTCTTTAGTTAATTATTTGTGATTTTCTTATTTTCAAAGTGCTTTAAGAGAAATAAAACATTTAAATTCGGTTAACTATATGTATCACTTACTCCTTGGTATCATTTTTATTATGCGTAAACGTGCCCCACTGGATGCGTAAACTTGCCCCGTTTTCGGGACAAATTTACGCAACCGACTTGGACTTAAAAAACATTTTTTTTACGGTTAAACACAGAAGCTGAGCAACAACTGAATATACAAATTTTGACTTTATTAACTGCTTTATAAAATCACCATGTCTAAAATTTCCTAAATTCAAACATAAAAATTAGAAAATTCATTGAAAAAAATCCTTGTAAATGTGAACCGATCTACCCTATTTGTTACGTTTCAAGCAAAATTAAAAAGTCTGAATGAAAATAAAATGAGAAGAAACTCTTCGGAGGTTCTATTCTTACATAAATTTTACAGTTGAGTTTCCTTGTAATTTTTACAGATTAGTTTCAAGAGCTACACTATGAAATGCTTGATTTGAAGATATATAATTTTTTTTTATGTAAGATATATCTTCAACTTAGACAAAAACTTTGTGAAGTGGAACCAGATACAGAGGCTGGGGGCGATTGCCTTTCCCTTTGAGGAGCTCTCCACCGGCAGTTTTTCAATATTGAAAATTCAAAAAAGGCACTTTTAGACAAAGGAGGAGGTTAGAGAAAAAGAGATCTCTTCGCCATAAAGTTAGAAAATTTTGGTAGTTTTTGAAAATGAAGTTACAAAAACACAATTTCAGGCGATTTTCCAGTATGTTAGGAAAAAGGAGGTTTTGAGGTTTTTCCTTGGAAATTTTTGAAATTGAATTGCTTAAAACATTATTGCATGTGACGTTTTAGGAAATGTGACGGGGTTTGGAACTTAGTACCGGCAATTTTTTCGAAATCGAAATTTCAGAGTTTTTTTAGATTTTTTCCAAGTTTTTTAGTCGATCTTCTACGACGTTAGGAGGATAGGAGGTATGAGCCCCCCCTCCCCCTTCTCCACTAATTTTCTGAAATTGAAATTCAAAACGACCTTTGACTATATCAAGGAAAAGATGAGATGTTTAAAACTGAAGTCCGAAACATTTGTGATCAATATGTGTAAACCATAATACGTAGTAATGAGTATGTAATAAAATCAATCCATCTGCCTTGAAAATTTCTGGATCCGTCCTTGGGAAGAAATCTGTGTTCCGAAATATTTGGTTGTTCTTGTGGTAGTAATGCAAGTTCAATATAAACTGGCTTTGACCACCATTTAAAAATAAAAAAGGCCTAATTTAAAAATTAATTATAGCGAAGAAAGATAAACTTCTTTTCTTTTCAGGGGGGAGGGCAACGTAAATCCGTCCATCATGACATTTAACTTGTAAAGAGAGAGAGAGAAAGGTGAGTTCCACCAAATAGTTTCTTTCCACTTCATCACTGCCTACAACAGTTCAAACTCAATCAAAATTTGTAAAATAATAATAATAATAATAATAATCCTTAAGGGTACGTTGGTAAAGTGAACTTACTATATATTCTATTTTTATTAATCCAGTAACTGAACTGCCCTACGTTTGCCGGTTCCTGCAATTTTTGAGATTGTAATGTAAAGATGGAAATTGTGAAATTAAAGTATTCATCATCAGAAAATGTTCGGTTAAAAAAATTCTAAGGGACTGTCCAAAATACCACAAATTACACATATCCAGGGTTCGAAAATATCATGATATTTCCGAAAATATCGAAAACATCCGATTTTTTGATATATATCAGATATTCTGATATCTATCCGCTATTTTCAATCAGCACAAACTAGTCTTTAAAATATAAAATAAATCTTTAATCACTCTTCATTTTCTTATATTATTATTACAATAAAGCTTGAAATAATGTTTTTTTCATTATTTTTTTTTATATCTAATATTTTATTTTACATTTTCATCAATTTTAATGGAGGTAATTTAGTATTAGCTGTTTTACTTATTTTTCCTTACTTACACAGTCATATGATTCTGAAATAAATAATCTGCATTAGCTGGTGCACAGTCATAAGACATTTTCTGTTTTTTTCTGACTAACGTTTAACATTTAATTAGGCACTTTCAATATAAATTAAAATTGCTACATTACTAAGAATTTTATGCAGATAAAACACGTAAAACAAGTAAAAAAGGAATATTATATTACTTTGTTATATTAATGACGTATTATACATTATAAAATATAGTAAACAACTTTTTGGTTATTTTTAATATTGAATAAACATAATTATTATGATTAACATGCTTTTATATCGAAAATACCATACTTGAAAAAAAAAAAATATCGAAAATATCAAAATATCATGATATTTTCAAATATTGGATATATATCGTGATATGATTGTATATCGGCGAACCCTGCACATATCACAATGTTTTCAACACATTTGATCCGGCCTTTTTTTGTCACAAAGTGTCACACCACTTTAACCCTCCTCTCCTTTTGTCACATGTCACGCTATGTATCCTAAACGCATTGTTATTGAAAATGTTTTTATTTCAGTCAACATGTGTGATGTCATATTTTTTGTTACCCCTCCCTCTTTCTAGTCATAAATTGTCATAGTTTAACTAATCCCTCAAAGTGTGACATCAACTATGGAGGAGTTCTTCCTGAAAACGATGCACTGGATTATATATATAATCCTAGTTCAAAGGATTTTTTTTTTTTTTTACTTTCTGCCGATAAAGCTAACCTAACATAACATAAAACAAGAAGTTCCGTCAAGAACTAAACACCCCTACTTAGCAGCATTTACTTTTTAACCTCAGGAAAAAATGTCTTTTAACTGGATGAGACTACAAATTGGTTCAAACACAACTTATAAAGCATTTAATATAATATTTAAAATTTCTTGCTAAGAACAAAATTTATCTTTTTTATAAATAAAAAGCTGTTTTTAATATAAAATTAATATTAAATTTATTCTCCCAAACTGTCAGGCATTATGTTTCAATAAATTTTAATTTATAATAACTTTTTAAGAGCCGTTTTTAAGTCAAGCAATTTTTTAACATTTAAACGTATAATTGTAACCAAAATCGTCCAAAAGCCAAACCGTAGAATTAAAATACAAAAAGAAATTATTCCTCATGCAAGATTTTAAACCGGAATAGACCAAACTTAAACAAATGAATTAACAATAACTTTTATTTAGTTTTTCAGCTTTTTAATGTGAAATCTTCTGTAATCGTTGCCAAGAAAATAGAAAGAAAGTAGCGGCAAAATGGTAATTAAAACGAAAAAAAAGTATATGTAAATAACTCACTCGCGCTTAAAAGAATATTTAAAAAAAACTTTTGAAGTTCTTTCCTACGGATAACATACATCTCCTCGAATTTCATCCTTTTGTGTTGATAAACATGAAAGTAAAACCTTTTTATATTAAAGAATTGTTTACATATACACAAAAATCACTGAATTCCCGCAGAAAGAAAGAAAAAAAAAACTTTTTATGTAAAGATTTTAAGTTTTTACAGGTTTAAATTTTGAATATTTCTAGTTTCGTTGTTAACAAAATATAGGAAACGAAGAGAAAATATCAAAGAGAAAAAAAACCTCAATATTCATAAACTGCAAATACAAAAGTCAACAAGTCATGGGGGGGGGGTAATGTTAAACATTGCTAAAACGCTGAATTAATTAGTCTGTAAATATTTATACAAAGGTTAACTAATTAGTGGTATCTAGTGTAAAAAGTTTAAATAGTGTTTATAGTACGCCGTGTACAAAATATTTCAATCAGTTGAAACAAAATATTTCCTTCTTTTTAAAATACAAAGTCTATTGGACTGGAAGAAAATATGGTAGATATGTTACCAAACAGAACTACATTTACAGAGAACATGTCGAAACCGTTTTTTCTTACATTATCCTCTTTTTCACGCAAAACGTTTGAAATTTAAAAAAAAAATAGCATTAAAGATATTTGTATTGTTTAAAAAATAGTTATAAAATAAATATAAAACAATACTCTCATTAACGTACAATCAAATGCCTCCAGCACATTTTAATTAGCTAAAAGTCAATTTTTTGCAATTTTAAAACGTGTTCACCAACTTAGGTGAGTTGTGTTAAGATTATTTTTTAAAATCACTTATACTTCCAAACAGTAATCACAATCTATAGGGAGCATGTTTTTTTCTGACGTTATCTCCTTTTTTAGGTGAAAAGTTTGAATGTCGCAAGTACTGCTAGGTACTATACAAAAATATTTAATACTAGTTTGTATTAAACATTTTGTATTGTTTTACAAAAATAGCTATAAAGCAAAATATTACAACACAGATGAATAATTAAATACCTCCGACACATTTTAATTGACATAATTTTTTTTTTTTTTTTGCAATTTCAAAAAGTTTTTGCCAATGGGGTCGTTTCCAAAATTTTAAAAGTATTTTTTTCTGAAAGAGTATGCTTAAAAACATAGGATCTGATCATTTTTTAAATAATTTATTTAAGTTTAATATTTTTAAAAAATTACTTAAATCGTTGCGCTTTTATTGTTTACACTTCTGTCGTGTGACATCACAAATGAAGAAATGCCATTCAATGTTGCCATTCATAGAACAAAATATTTAATTCGCATCTTTATTCACGTCTATTGGCAACGATATGGTTGATAGCAAGCGTAGAGCGCAATTTTAATTCGCTGCTTGATTATCCTAACGTGGAAAACGTAGCAGAAAAATGCGCCAAATCGCATCATTTGTGACGTCATAAAGACCACGCCTTGTTTGAAAAATCAGACATTTTAAAAAATTAATTTAAAAAAACTGTTGGGAAAATGAAAGTATTTTCTGGGCCCATGTAATTTTTTTTTTTTTTTTTTGCTCATTCTATCTATTTCAATGACTAAAAGTAGTACTTTTGACTGAAGGAAACCACCCCATTATTAGACTTCTGGTAAGATGTTTTTTTCAAAATCAAATACACTACTAAACAGAAGCCACATTTATAGGGAGCATTAAAGCATGTTTTTCCTAACGTTATCTCATTTTTTTAGGGGAATGGTTTGAATGTCGCAAGTAAAACTAGTGTTAAATATTTTTGTAATGGTTTACAAAAATAGCTATAAGACAAAATATTACAACCTGATGCATAATCAAATGCCTCCGACTCATTTGAGTTGGCAAAAAATAATTTTTTTGCAATTTCAAAATGTTTTCGCCAGATTATAAGAATTCCGAAAAGATTTTTTTTCAATATCAAATACACTACTAAACAGATGCCACATTTATAGGGAGCAAGAAAGCACGTTTTTTCTAACGTTATCTCAATTTTTTAATTTAAAAGTTTGAATGTCACAAGTCAAACTAGTGGAAAACATTTTTGTAATGTTTTACAATAATAGCTATAAAATAAAAAATTACAACACTGTGCATAATCAAATAAACATTTTAATTAGCTTTTTTTTTTCAATTCCAAAAAATTTTCGCTTGATTATAATAATTCTATTAAGATAATTTTTCACCATCAAATAGTAGGGTATTTAGTAGTTATTTTTTTAAACAGAAGCCACGCTTCCAGGGAGCATGAAAGCGCGTTTTTTTTTAGGTGAAAAGTTTGAAATTCGCAAGTAAAACATAGTATAAATTTTTTTGTATTGTTTACAAAATTATCTATGAAACAAAAGGTAACAATTCCTCCCACTAATAATCAAATTCTTCCCACGCATTTTAGTTACCACAGAATATATTTATTGCAATTTCAAGAAGTTTTCACCCAATCATCAGAGTTCCGTTAAGCTGTTTTTTTAACCTCATATATATTACTAAACAGAAGCCACATTTACAGAGATCATGTAAGTGAGTTTTATCTTGCGTTATCTTCTTTTTTTTAGATGAAAAGTTTGAAATTCGTTTAGTGAAAACTAGCATTAAATATTCTTGTATTGTTTTTTTTTAATATTGCAAAATAAAATATTTTAAAAAAATCTCGCAATAGGCATAAATGGGGTGGTTTCCTTTAGTCAAAAATACTACTTTTAGTCATTGCAATGGATAAAATGGGCAAAAAAAAAAAAAAAAAACATGGACCCAGAAAATACTTTTATTTTCCCAACAGTTTTTTAAATTAATTTTTTTTAATGTCCGGTTTTTCAAACAAGGCGTGGTCTTTATGAGGTCACAAATGATGCACTTTGCCGCATCTTTCTACTACGTTTCCACGTTATGATAATCTAGAAGCGAATTAAATATTGCGCTCTACGCTTGCTATCAACCATATCGTTGCCAATACACGTGAGTAAAGATGAGAATTAAATATTTTGTTCTGTAAATGGCAACACAGAATCGCATTTCATCATTTGTGATGTCATCGCCAAGAAATGTAAACAATAAAAACACATCGATTTAAGAATTTTTTTAAAAATATTAAACTTAAACAAATTGTTTTAAAAATGGTCAGATCCTATGTTTCTAAGCATGCTCTTTCAGAAAGAAAATACTTTTTAAATTTTGGAAACGACCCCATTAAATGGCCTTCAACACGTTTTAAATAGCATAAAATCATTTTCTCTCTCTCTCTCTCTCTCTTTTTTCTTTTTTGCAATTCCAAAAAGTGTTAGCAAAAGTATCAGAGTTCCGTTAAAATGTTTTTTCAGCATCAGATGTACTACCAAACAGAAGCCGCATACACAAGGAGTATGTAAGAGCGTTTTTTCTTACGTTGTCTTCTTTCTTAGGTGAGAAGTTTGAAATTCGCTAGTAAAAACTAGTATGAATCATTTTTATTGCTTCCAAAAATAATTTAAAATCAAAATATAAACAAAATTCTCCCATTAACACTTAATCAAAAGCCTGCAACACACATTAATTGGCATAAAATTAATTTTTCGGCATTTTACAAAAGTTTCGCTAAATTATCAAATACTGTTAAGCGTTTTTTCAACACCTGATATACTACCTAACAGAAGCCACATTTACAGGGAGTATATAAGCACGTTTTTTCTTACTTTATCTTCTTTTTAGGTGAGAAGTTTGAAATTCGCAAGTAAAAACTAGTATTTGATACTTTGTATTGTGTAAAAAAAAGCTACAGAATAAAGTATAAAAAAATTCTCCCATTTACGTATAAGCTAATGCCTTCAACACATTTTTATTCATATAAAATCAAGCTTTTGAATTTCAAAAAGTTTTCGCCAATTTAAAGAATTCTGCAAAGATGTGTGTTCAACATTAAATATATTACCAAGCAGAAGAACATTTACAGGAAGCATGTAAGAGGTTCTTTTTTTTTTCCTTACGTTGTCTTTTTTCTTATGCAAAAACATTGAAATTCTCAAGTAAACGTTTGTGTTAAACATTGTAGTATTGTTTTAAAAAATAGATACAATGTAAAATGTCAACAAAAAAAAACCCATTAACGTACAATTTTTTGTCTCCAACACATTTTAATTGGCATAAAATCTTTTTTTTTTTAGTAAAAAAGTTAGAACTTCGCAAACAAAAACTAGTGTTAAATGTTTTTGTATTACAGTCGTACCCGTTTGTATCTAAGTCGAAGAAATAGAATAAAATTTTTACCACAGTCCTAATTTCATTATTATAAGTTAAATAACATACGTACAATGAAATGTGAAGGGGATTGAAACTAAAAGTTTTCCAACGCAGCTTGTCAAAAGAATTACTGTTTAACAGATTAGAGTTTATTTTTCTGTTACTATGTTTGTTATATAAGAGTCAATACAAAATAAATGTTCCCAGGAGGCTTTCAGATGGATAAAAACATTAGATGATAGTTTTATCCGCTAAGTTTAAGGCAACTTTTCATGTAGAAATTTTTAAGAATGAGGAACAAAAAAGTCTGAGCATCCTGAATCTGAAAGAGCTGATTTAAAAGTACGATATTGTACAATCTGCTTACTTAGTCTTGATGTGCTAAAACTATCATAACTATATGCTAACTATATGTACTATGTAGTTAATGAATTACAGACACACAGTTATCGCTTTATCAAAGGCGTGAAAATACTCTTTGATATTTTCCAGAGGATTCTAATTAATTTCGAAGAAGTGAAATATACGAAAGTAGTGAAGTCATAATAAGGATCAATTAAATAACAGAAACGAACTTTCTAAATATGAAAAAGAATACAGCAGAGAAAGAAGAGCACTGTACTATTTTCATTTTAAGCAATTCAAGTTCTTGTCATTTCGCATTTAAAAACGACAAAATATTCCCGTGTAATACTTTTTAAATTTCAGCTTTTTTTCCTCTTCCATAACGTTAAAATTTTATTTAAAGAACCATGCATGAAAATATGCCAGACTAAATTTATTGTAGTGCATTTCCGATTTTCAATGCATGATATACGTTTGCAGAAGTACAAAACATACATCTTATTACATGAACTGTTTAATGTAATCGTATTCTTAAATTACACTGCCATTATGTGTCATTAGTTTCAGCGAAAACCCACATGGTAAGTTTTATATTCCAAGTAATTAAAGCGGTTGTAAGTTCCTACAGCAGTTGCAATCATTTCACAGTTGATTCAATTCTTTTAAAATCAAAAAGCTATCAATAATTAAACTAATGAATGTCATTTGAAACTTACTTCAGTTCTGCAAGCTATACCTCTTCGCCACTAGTGGGCAAGATTCAATTGAAAGTGAATGGAGCCCTAAAACGCTGGGGAGGCAATTTCATCTAAAAAGCACCGTTGTGGAGTCTACGATGATTGTGGTCAACTATGAGGTGTAGCTGTAAGCATCCTCACATCACTAACCATGCTTGAAAAGGTGGTCAATCGCTGCCCATGTCCAGAGAAGAAAGGAAGCTAACGCCACCTGGGACGATCTACTTTCTTTGTGACTGACTTCTTCTCTTCGTTTGTTTGGTGTGAAATAAATACATTAGCGGCGAATGAATGAAGTTAAGATTTTTGCTTTTTCCAACACAGTAGAGAACGCATAGTTTTATATATGTAGGGTGAAGTAGAGGTTCTTTTTTGGAGATATAAATTAGGGTAAAGTGGGGCTGTATTGAAGAACACATTTTTTTATTTTTTTACTTCCTTTTACAAAAAAGGAAGTATTGTATTCGCGAAAAAAATTTCACTCAAAAATCGGCCTTAATTTCCATTTTTCTCACCCCCCGAATGAATGTTGAGTGTTTTTTTTTTTTTTTTTTCGACCCGATCACACGCGGATATATACTTAGGAAAGTACAGACACCCGAAATATCCATTTTGACAACCCCCGAGTTTATTACAACGAGTTTTCTCGTTACGTCTGTATGTACGTATGTATGTGCGTATGTATGTCGCATAACTCAAAAACGGTATGTCCTATAAAGTTGAAATTTGGTACGTAGCCTCCTAGTGGGGTCTAGTTGTGCACCTTCCCTTTTGGTTGCATTCGGATATGTTCCTAAGGGGGTCTTTTGCCCCTTTTTGGGGGGAAATCATTGTTAATTTCGATGTAAACTGAAGTTGTGTTATAATTTGTCAGACACTTGGCGATATACTGTCATTCTTTTGGTCGCCAAATTTTGTCGACAACTTGGCGACAAATTTGGAGATTATTTTTCTTTTTTTTTTTAAATTTGGTTTCAATTTGTCCACTGTTGGTGATATTTAGAGAGTAAACAATTGAATCACATTAAAATTGCCAATAATGGGGAAATGAAACTAAATTGGAGTAAAAGGAAGTCATGTGATGCACACACCAGCTCGTTTAATTAGGATGTTTAGTTAACTCTTTTTGGAGACATATATTAGGATTATAGCAAGTATTTTTGTTTTAGTTTTAAAACCTAACAACAAGCAAAATGATAAAAAAAATATTTGTTTGTATCAGAGCCGAATTTAGCTTCACGCCGCTCCAAGGCAGATCTGAAATCTGCCGCCCCCCCCCCCCAAAAAAAAAAATAATTAAGAAAAGATGGAAAATTTCCGTGATTGAAAGAAAAAAACGCAAAAGAGACCTCTCAAAAAACTTCTTATTTGGAAAATTTGGAGACAAAATTCTAACATTGAGATTTTTTTCTTTTAAAAAAATTTTTTTAATTTTTTTTTTAATGATGTTTAACGTTCCTTCCGATTAGGTGTTATGAATGTATGATATTCGTGCATGCTCGTATTTTATCATTCGACAAATTGAGAATCGTTTTCATCTCTGAATCAACGATCTAAATAATTTCCTCTTTGTTATTACGTTTACGTTACTTTGTTATTACTCACTTTACGTTCCTTACCACTCCTGATTGCTAGATGGTATTTCTCTTGTAAATTGTTACTGGATTACATTGCAAAAAGGCCAAAGATTCTTCTTTTGAACATTGCCCATTTGAAAAATAGACTCCTTTTTGTTCATCGGTTTTTAACTAAGCATGTTTTCTTCAGTTAAAACTATTCAGCTTTTTTCGCTCGTCACTCGTTTTCATTTGCCGCCCAGACTAGTGTAGAAGAGAAAATGCACTTCAGTCGCTGAAGAAACATGTAATTGAATAGACTAAAAATCTTAGTCGAACTCCAATCTTGTGAGAGCTTCTGGTCAAACGCAATGTTACTTGCTTCTCTTCAATCTGTTTTATATGCACAATAATATAACATCGAGTATAAAAACTAAATATTTAATAACGCTACTACTAATTTTGTTACAACACCATATTCAAAAGTATTAATTCTGGTAATTTATGGTAATTTATGGAATGCAGTCTTGTTGCCAATCGCTATTATAAAAAGTCCTGTTGCCGAAACATGCTAATATATTACATTATTCCTCCCTTCAAAAGTTTCAAAAAAAGTACTATATATATTTTTTTTTTTTTTTTTTTTTGTATAATATGTGTCAGTAACCCAGTCTGTCTGGTGCATGTCGTATTCTATGAGGGTGCTTGTAAGCACCAGTATTGTTGTTGATTTCCCGAGATGTCACGTTTTGATTTTCTTTACTATTTTCTTTAGGGTTTTCTTCTGCTGTTCTAATATTTTCATTTTCTAGCTGCCCTTTGTTCGCTTCTTCTCTAGATCTGTCTATTTCTGGGATGTATGGCCAATTTTCTTGTGATTCCAACGTTTTGCTATCATGATTACTACGATAATTATTGTCTTTGTCTTCCAATTCCTTTAACTTGGTCATATCCTCATTATGACAGCTCCATATTTGATCAATATGCCTCTTCCATACTACACCAGTCTCTTTTATTTTGCACAAATATACACTGTAACCTATTTTATCAAGTATCACTGCTTCAACCCATTTGTCATTTCGATCACGGTAGTTTCTGACCATAACGTTTTCCCCAATCTCAAAACCTTTTCTAAATTTTCCTCTGTAATTCCTTTCTTGATCAGTTTGGTGGTTTTTCACTCGATCTTCTAAACTAGGCCTTAAAAGATCTAATCGAGTACGTAAAGCTCTGCCAATCAATTTTGCAGGAGTTTCGCCTGTAGTAGTATGAGGTGTATTCCTATAATCAAACAAGGATTTGTGAATTATATCTTGAATAGAAAACTTACTAGTGCTCTGTCGTTCACATTTAGAAGTGACTGCTTTTACAATCCAGCTTTTCACAGTTTTCACTAAATTCTCTGCGGCACCATTACTCTGGGGGTGATATGGTGGAGTAGAATATGCTTTACACCATTATTTGCTGTAAACTGCCTGAATTCTTCTGAATCAAAAGGTGGTCCATTATCCGAAACCAGAGTATGTGGTAATCCAAAACAAGCGAATATTCCTCGCAGTTTTCTATAGTATTTTGTGCAGTCGTATTCGACATAGGAGCAACCTCAGCCCATTTGCTATGTGAGTCAATCAAAACCATGAACTTTTTTCCATACAAAGGTCCAAAAAAAAAAATCGATATGAATTCTTTCCCATGGTTTCTTTGGCCAATCCCAAGGTGTGAGCTGATTTCTGGGGGGCATGGTTTGTGTCTTCGAACAGCCATTGCAAGTTTTAACCAATTTCTCAATTTCTTGATCTAACAAAGACCACCAAAAAATTGATCTTGCTCTAGATTTCATTTTAACTATACCCACAAAGCTGCCATGTAGTTCTTCTACTATCTTTCTTCGTAATTGAACCGGAATAACTACGCGGTAACCCCACAATAAACAACCTTGCTCATAGGTCAGTTCATTTCTACGATACCAATATGGTTTAATCTCATTCTCTACAGTTGATTCATCTACCTCTGGCCATCCATGTAATACATAGTGCAATACGTGACTCAAGAGCCACTTGGTTGAAATCAACTGGTATTTCACTATTCGTTGCCATAAAATTACAAATAGACCATTCTCCTTCTTCCGCTGATTCGACCTTTAATGGTAACCTGGATAAGGCATCAGCATTATCCAGCAGATAATCAGCATTAGCATTTTTTTCCGAACTAATGTACTTGATTTCAAAATCAAATCCTGATAAATGTAATGACCAGCGCTGCAGCCTAGTTGCTGCCATTTGCGGTATGCCCTTTTTAGGACCAAATATTGAGACTAACGGTTTATGATCTGTAACTAAAATAAAATTTCTTGCTGTCAGGTATTGAGAAAATTTAGTTACTCCAAAAATTATGGCTAATGCCTCCTTATCTATTTGAGAGTAGTTTTCCTCACTCTTGGAGAGGGTTCTTGAAGCATAAGCAATGGGTTTTTCTTGCCCATTTGGAAAAACATGAGAAATTACTGCTCCCAGACCATAAGCAGAGGCATCACAAGCAAGTTTAACTGGGAGCGTAGGATCATAATGCGCTAAAACTCTTGCAGAACACAAACAAACTTTTACATTCTGAAATGCTTGCTCACAGTATTTATCCCAAACCCAATGGGCATTTTTGTGCAGTAATTTATACAATGGATGCAGAATATTTGCAAGATTTGGAATAAACGCTCCGTAGTAGTTTATCATCATACCAATAAAAGCTTTTAACTGTCCTGTATTCTGAGGTCTCGGGACGTTCTGAATAGCTTCAACTTTATTTGTTAAAACATTTAAACCTTCACTGCTTATCTTATACCCCAAATACCTAACAGACTTTTGAAAGAACATACACTTCGCTTTATTAATTTTAAGTCCACTTTCTGCTAACCTGCTCAAAACTTTTTCTAATCTTCTCAAATGTTCATTTCTATTTTTTCCTGTAATTATAATATCATCTAAGAAACATCCTACGCCATCTATGCCTTGTAATAATTGATCCATTAATCTTTGGAACATTGATGGTGCCGAAGAGACTCCGTAAGGTACTCTGTGATATCGAAATAGTCCTTTGAGAGTACTTATTGTTACCAATTTTTGAGACTCATCATCTAGCAGAACTTGTTGATACGTTTGCGACAAATCCAGCTTAGTAAATTCTTCACCTTCTTGCAGTTTATTAAATAACTCTTCAATACGAGGCAAAGGGTATCTGTCGATTTCTAAAACTGGGTTTAACGTTACTTTGTAATCCCCACAGATTCTTACAGTATTGTCCGTCTTAATTACTAGCACAATAGGTGTTCCCCACTCACTGAATTCCACAGGAGATAAAACTCCTAACTGGACCAGTCTATCTAACTCAGTTTCAATTTTTTCCCTCAGGGCAAAAGGCACTGCTCTAGGCTTATAAAATATAGGTTTTGCTTGCTCTTTTAAGCTCAGTTTGAAACAACCTTTCGTAAAAGTGCCAAGACTCCCATCAAATACCCCCCCCCCCCCCCCGCTAGCATACTTTTCTATCAAATCCTTTAAAGAGTGATTCATATTAATGCAATTAAATGATGGGAATTGCACTTTTAACGTAGCAATCCAGTCCCTTCCCATCAAAGGAGTACCTCCATTGGGAAAAACATATACAGTTAAATCATGATTTTCATAATGGTAATTCACCTTTACTTTGGCTGTACCCGAAGGTGTGATAGGATTACCTGTATAATTTCTAAATCTATGTGCTGCTTTGGTCAAAGGTACGTGAGATAAAAGTTTTTTATTCACATTTTCAGGAATTGCCGAGATTCCAGCACCTGTGTCAATTTCCATGATCATTGGAACATTCTCAATTAAAACTGTTTCAGTAAAAGGTTGTGTGAAACTTGTGCATTTTATATTAAACATTTGATCATTAAACTTTTCTGAATCTCTAAAGTTAAGAAAAGTTTTGTTTTTAATATTATCCATAAATTGTTCTTCACTAACGTTTTTCTGAAAGGCATTAAGTGATTGCGCATCATTGTTATCAAAATTATCACCAACATAACTGTTACCAAAATAATGTGCAGGCCCGGTATTATTCTTAAACTTATTACTCTTCTTAGTACACATTTTACTCAAATGGCCTTTAATTCCACAGTTGTGGCATTTATATGAGCGAAAACGGCATCTGTTTATATTATGGTTCAATTTACCACAGCACCGACATGTTTCAGATTTATTTTCAGATACCCGATGTTGGTGGAACTTGCTCGAAATTTCATCAAGTCCTTGAACTCTGTGAAACCCATTAGATTGTTTATCCTCTCTCACTTCAGCCGAGTGTAAACGAGCAGCCTCCATAGTCGCAGCGATCTCTACTGACTTTTGAAAAGTAATACTTTCGGATTCACAAAATAGTCTGTCTAAAATTGGGCCACTACGGAGACCAACTATAAAACGATCTCTTAAAACTTCATCTAAAATGCCTTCAAACTTGCAATATTTTGCCAGTTCTTTCAATTTTGCACTCCAGTTGGCGATAATTTCATTTTCACGTTGGGATGCTCGATGAAACTTATACAGTTCAGCAAATACCGATCTTTTTGGCGCTACATGAACACTTAATTTTTCAACAAGTTCATCGAATTTCAAATCTTTGAGTTGTTTGGGTACACATAAATTTTGTAACAGTTTATAAGTCTCTTCCCCTACTAAATACAGCAATATACTGGCTTTCTTTTTCTCATCCGTAATTCCGTTGGCGATGAACATCTGCTCCAACATTTCATGGTAAACGGCCCAATCATCTTTTGATGGGTCAAATTCTTTCAAGTTTCCAATTAAACTCATTTTTCACAGGTTAATGGATGAATTTATTTTTCTCTCGTCGCCACTGTTTTATATGCACAATAATATAACATCGATTATAAAAACTAAATATTTAATAACGCTACTACTAATTTTGTTACAACACCATATTCAAAAGTATTAATTCTGGTAATTTATGGTAATTTATGGAATGCAGTCTTGTTGCCAATCGCTATTATAAAAAGTCCTGTTGCCGAAACATGCTAATATATTACACAATCGACACCGTTTTTCGTCTTCACACTTATTGTTCTACACACATCTATTACCATGCTTAAAATATATTTCATTTTCATAAGATGGGTAAAAGTAAACATTGTTAAATTACAAGAAAAGGATGTCACTATGGGAAATGAAAGAATGCTAGTAATTCACTTCAAGAGTAATAATAATTAAAAAAAAAAAAAAAAAATACGTGGTTACAGCAAAATTTTCCGCCCCTGAAAATTTTGCCGCTCTAGGCAGCTGCCTAATCTGCCTATTGGGAATTTGGGCCCTGGTTTGCATTTGTTCCATATGGAACATACTTTTGTGCTTGTCATAAACTTGTTTATAAAATCATTATTAACAGGCGAAAGCTCTAATTTTTAATACAGACTGAAACTGAATTATTTAGAGTAGATATCTATAGAAAGGTAAGAATGAACTTGAAGGTGCTATTTGTTATGAGGCGTTTTCTGAAGAGGGGTAAATTGTGTTTACGACTAGGTTTAGCTGTTTTTTGGCTATATTGACTGTAAAATGCTTTCCTCTTCTGTTTTGAATTGATGTATTTTTTTTTAATATTAGGCAATTATTTTTGAAATTTAGGCCCAAACATTACTAAATTATTTTAGGATGAATAATGAATAAAATCAACAAAATATGTTATTCTTAAAAATTAAAAGAGTTGGGTTGTTTGATATCACTTAAAAGGCTAAAAATAAAAGAAATCTGTTTTCAGGAGTATTAAATTTAATGCATTGAAACCTTCTTAAAGTTAAACAGAATGTCAGTCAGTTACCGTATCAAGTGTCAGTCAGTTACCAAGGAATTTTCGGTGTTCCGGGTGTAAACTTCAATTCTACTTATTCAGCATTTTAATACTCTTGATGTAGGCTGAGAATATGAATTTTGGAAAATTTCCACCAATTATTTTCATGCTGAGTGGAAAAAGTTGCTTTTTTGTGGTAACTGACTGAGATTCATAAACTGATTTTAAGATTGTTTCTGGATGAAACACTATAAAGATATTTTTTTGATATAAGCTTCCAGTATAAACTATTATGAGTATAACAAAATACACTAATCTGTTTCCCTTTTAGTTTGAATTTGTTTTAGGAAAAAAATTGACTACTACATGCGAAATTTTCCCCAAAAAATCCGCTCTCAGTAAAATTAAATAAAAATCTTCTAAATAAGGATTGTTTCCTTGTTGATCAACTGATTTCTGGTATAGGCACCGTGTTACCACCTATTGTGGCATATTTCAGGAGGCGGCACATTTTGCGACGTCAAGGTAATGTAAAAGAAAAAGTATATATTTTTCCTTGGGATTGAATTTATATCATGCTTAAAACCATAAAATGGTTTTTCCTTCAGAAATGTGAAGGAACCCTCTGCTTAGAAATAGGGAGGGGAAAGGCTAAGCCGGTAAATGTTGCTGGGGGCATTTACAAGCGCCAGCGAATAAACATATTGCACTCCGTCATGGGCGCAAAAAGAAGAAAGATAGTTTTATTCGCAAATTTAAAAATTTAAAAAAAAAATTATTATTACTTTTAGTAGGAAGTAAAAACTTCGAAAAACGCTTTTGAAGATATTATCGCTTGCATTGTTTTCTGTAAGAAAAAATTATGAAAGTTTACAGTATCTAACGCTTTCTTTTTTTTTTTTTTTTTCTCTTTCGCTCCAGATACGAGGTAAATTACAAAATAAAAGTGAAAACTTAGTCACAAAAATGTATTGCTAGAAGAATAAATAAAATAATCTATCATATTTATTCTGAAATGAAATGCTCGGTTGTCTAACCAAGTACGTTGTAGGGAATCGTGCGTCTGTATGCAGGTTTTTGTAGGCTCCCCTATACGTTAATCAATTATAACAAAATAAAATTAGCACAGAAAATATTATAGTTTTTTCCCGCCTTTGCTCAGTGGGTTACAGTTTTGTAGATAATTATTATGATTAACCAGCTCCTTAAGAAACCAAGTTAGCTAATTACTTTGCGATAAAAAGACGCTCCCGCCCCCTTCTAGCCGTAACCATGCATGAAAAGAAAAAAATGCTTTTTCCATGCGAAATCTCCCCCAGGAAAAATTCGAAATGACGGGCCGGCACCCAAGATTTAATAAGTGTAGTTTGAAAAGTGTTGGTTTAGATTGACCAAATTCAAAACAGGGCATATGCTTTATTTTATGAAACTAGGGGTCTGTACCCCCTGCTCGCTTCGCTCGTCAACCCCCGATATTTATTGGCTGATGGAAATGCTTGGAGATATGTCCACCAGTATCGGAATTGAAGTAGTGCGCATGGAGTTAAAATTAGCATGACAGAAGAATCGGCGACAAAACTAACATTGGGTACGCCTTGATTTTACTAACTCGTAGTTTAAGGCCCTTTATTTGAAAAAAAATAGATAAATAAATATGATAGCCTCATAGGGGCCGACGACACATTCACATCTGTGATTTGTTTAATGAAAATTATAGTCCTGAAAATAATTGCTAAGAGGAGAAAAATGCATGGCAGCCGAAATATGTTTGAAATATAAAAAAAGTTAAATAACAAAGAGATATTCAAAATACTGTTATGAATACTTCAATAGGGTGTTCCAAAATTGAAAATCGATTTTTCTAGTATATATTTTTTTTAATGTCAAAACAATTGCAAAAAAAAAGTTTCATATAATTTGAACAAAGGCAACTCGTGCCGACTTGCATCTGAAAGTGTGAGCCAGCACCTGTATGCTATGCCGAATTGAAAAAAAAAAAAAAAAAACTTTCTTAAAAATTTGAAATTTCACATTGATAAAACGTTGCCCTAGAACCCACATGTACTACAAAAACATTTAGGTATCCTGCACTAAGACTAAAATTTATAATTTTCTTCAAAACATTGATTTTTTAAATATATATTTAAAAGATTTAAGGTAAATTTTAACAAGTTATCGAGCTGAAAAACATAAGCAATAAGGTTGGTAATTAGCGTTAAGCAGAAGCTTTTACTCTTATACGACGTTCAAGCCTCCCACATAGCGCTCAAAACTATGGCTGTTTTTCAAGTTGTAAGTAAATTTTTTCATTTTAAATAGACTATTTTTATAATTCATTTGTATAAGTTTATTCGAAAATGTGTTAGCTAATAATGTTCGAACTTGATATTTTATTTAAATTTGCATGCACTTTTTAAAAAGATAAATAGAAAAAGTAAATTTTCTGAAGAAAATTATAAATTGTATGCCTTCTGCTGGATATCTAAATATTTTTTTTAATTTGGATAAATGTTTTTGCGGTACATGTGGGGCAGTAAGAAAATGTTTTATTAACGTGAATTTCCGAGTTTCTAAAAAGAAAAAAATAAATTCAGCCTAATATACAAGTGCTGGTGTACACTTTCAGACACAGGTCGGTACGCGTTGCCGCTGTTCAAATCATATGAAACTTTTTTTACAATTGTTTTGGCATAAAAGGTAAAATGTAAGAGTGTGTGACTTGAAAAATCAACTTTAATTTTTTTGCCGTTACCCTAATACTCACACCAGAAGTTCTAAATGTCTGATTGTGAAAATCATAAATAAATTTAAACTTTATCGAGAGATGCAGGAGGCATATCTTCTATACATATAATAAAATAAGATGTTTGTGTGTGTGTGTGTGTGTGTGGCGTGCATCCCGGGAAAACGGTAAGGCCTAGAAAGATGAAATTTGGTATACAAGTGTAGTTTTTGCTGAAGTTGTGCACCTCGGGCTTCGATTTTTGATATTTTAATTAGAAAAAAAGTTATTTAATGTTTTATGTGATTTTTAGATCTGCTGTCCGCTGACCGCTTCGAATATGACGTAACGCACCCACGTGATCTAACTGAAGTTCGTAACTTGCTTTTTTCTTTTCTTCCTTTCCAAGGATTCATTCGCTTTTTTTTCTTTCAGGTATTTCATTTGTTTCTGCCCCCCCCCCCCCGGATTTTTCGCTAAACATTCGATTTCGAATCAGACGGACCACATCGGATCGTTTTAGTCCCAGTCACTTAGTCACTTTTTTTTTTTTTTGAATTTCAATAAAAACAATGATTTTTATACTTTGGCAAACTCCGGGTACAACAGAGACACCAATTTTTTGTGCTATTTTAATAAATAAGTGAGCGCGTTTTTTTTTGCATGATTTTCTTTTTGTTAGGGAATAAGATTGGAGGTTAGATCTAAATAAATAGAGATAGATGAGAAAATTTAGAGATGGATCGAATAGGTAGATAGATATACATTGAGTGTACAAAAAATATTTTTTTTTTTTTCGAATTAATACTTTTTTTCTTTGAAAAAAGATTGTTAATTACTATCAGAGGTAAATTTTCATGGATCTAGAAAGATAAATCTACAGGTCGATGTACAGTGAGAGATAGACAGACCCGTTATTTAAAGAACAACAACGGGGGTTGGATGGGGGGGGTATGCGCCGCTACGATTTCAAAACATTGTTAATTACTGTCAGAGGTAGATACGCATAGATCGTATAGATAGATAGATTGATAAATAGACAAATGCAGAGGTCGATATAGTAGATGGACAGCAAGAAAGAGAGATGCCCGTCATTTAAGGAACTTCAACGGGGTGTCAAGGTTTTTCTACACATTCGATTTTGGTTTATCAGACGGACCACATCGGGACGGGTTCATTTTGGTCCCAGTCACTTTTTTTTTTTTTGGAATTTCAATAAAATCGATTATTTTTATACTTTTGCAAACTGCGGGGACCATAGAGATACCATTTTTGTGCTATTTTATAAATAAGTAAGCGCGCTTTTTTTTTTTTTTGCATGATTTTCTTTTTGTTAGGGAATAAGATTGGACGTTAGATAAAAATAAATAGAGATAGAAATTGCCATCAAGAGGTAAATTTGCATGGATCTGGAGAATGATAAATCTACAGGTCGATAGACACCGAGAGATAGACAGGCCCGTTATTTAAAGAACAACAACGGGGGGGATTCAAAGGCCCCCCCCCCCCGCTGCTACGATTTGAAAATATAATTCCTAACGACGGAACTGGAGATAGGTCTAGAAAATATTTTATTCAAACTATACTAATGATATAGATAGATATAGATTGATTGATACCGCCACGAAATTTATTTAAGCAGCCGCCGAAGGCGGCAACATTGGCGTAAAAAGGCGAATGATAATATTGATACATAATGAAAAACATTGATTAATACCGTCGCTAAATTGTCCAAGCAGCCGCCGAAGGCGGCAACCCTGGCGCAAAAAGGCGAATGACGTAAAAAGGCGGACCAGCTGGTCGCCGAAGGCGGCTAGTTGAAAATAAAATGAGGTGGAATAAAGGCCTAAGGTATCTCAGCAATGAACCACATCCGTTCAAAACAGTAAAAATTCTTCCTCTCTGACCTCAAACACTTGTACTTGTAGCAAATAAAAATATTAGGCAGGAAGTTGAAAATTTTATTATGGAAAATCGAAGCAGACGATTGGTTTTAGAAAAAGAAAACTGGTGGAAGGTTTTACCACTATATATAAATAATAAAAAACAAAGTAAGTAGCCAAAAAGGAACGTAGCCAAAAGGAGAGAAGAGTGGGGAACTTTAAAATCTTATTTTTACGTCCCCAAACCTGGGGGTTTTACGCATGGAAATGAATGTTTAAAACTTAGGTTTTAAAAGAATTCCGAGAAAATATTCTTGAACCCCATCCCTTGTTTTAACGTCATTAAAGATGGCCTACACACATGGACTACACATGAGAATTTAGGATTGCAATTTCGAAAAACTTCCAGAAGACTGTTCATAAATAGGAGTCTCCCCCAGACTCCCCTTTCCCTGTTACAGTCGGAAATACTTCACAATTGCGTCTTGGGGTTTAAATTTCGAAAAACTATCGGGGGTGACCCCCGATCTATAGGGTGAGGTTCCATCTGGCCCAAACTGTCAAACACATCAAGATAAGCTTGTCACGTGGAGAACACCTATCTCCTAATAAAGAAAATTGAAAGTCTGGGTCACTCCATCGCCATCTTTGCCCACTGTCTGAAATAAACTGTTTTGGCGATCCCTAAATATCGATAAATGCCAATACATGGTGGAAGGATTGCTTGCAATGGAGGTAGAAATACAGGAGGGAACATGCTGTGTTATCTACTCCTATTGTCGAGGGATGGTGAGAAAGGGGGGAAAGACTCGTATTACTATGCCAAAAATTACGCGTGTTTTACTTTTCTCGCTCAACTTGATAATGAAAGTATTGTTACAAATTCTGTAAATAGTAATTATTGTAGGAACGTAACCTGTAAATAGTTTCCCGTAATGAATATACAACCCCTTTTTCATTCGGCTAAAGTATACGACCCCTATTCTCTTTCTTTTCATTGATAACGGTCAACGCATTTCGAGAAGCGTGTGGAATATTTGAGAAAATTCTTTTCGGTGTATTTAAGCCGTTAGCGACGGATAAACAGTTAGTTTCGATTGAGATTTTCGAACTGAGTGCATTTTTGCTCTGTTTATAGCGAGGCATTTCGCTGTGTTGTTTTCGTATTTGGAAGTAAATACGTGTGTAAACGTTGAGTTTACGGTGTTGTGTGATAATTGCTTTATTGCTGATGAATAATTTAGCAGATGTTGACGATCTTTCCTGTACATAGTGTAAATAAATTTCCTGTGTTTTTATCAAGAACTGTGTCTTCATTTCAAGAAAGCGGAAGTCGCACCGAATCCGTTACAATTTGGCGCCCAACGTGGGGCTACTTCAGGACTTTCTTGCAGTAAGTGTGACTTTGGACATTTTTTCATAAAGACTTTTTAAATTTGGACTTTATTTTTATGGTGATTACTCGCGCAATGGATGAACAATTAAAACAACTGCTTGATGCAATCAATGCTGTGAAAAGTGACTTGACCGAAAGTTTGGCGGCTAATCAAGAACAATTAAAAAATGATATGGCAGCTAATCAAGAACAATTAAAAAATGATATGGCAGCTAATCAAGAACAATTAAAAAATGATATGGCAGCTAATCAAGAACAATTAAAAAATGATATGGCGGCTAATCAAAACCAATTGAAAAGTGATTTAACGGTGCTGAAAAATGACCTAGTTTCTAACCAAGAGGAAATTAAAAACGATCTTACTTCGGTAAAGACTGTGATGGAAAATAAATTTAATGAGATAGAGCATCGAGTTGATGCTATTGAAGAAAAGTTTGAGGCAGTTGAAGGCCGATTCATCGCAGTGGAAAATAAAATCGAAGAGAAGTTTGAAGAAAAATTAAGTTCCGTTGAAGGCCGATGCAATGCTGTAGAAAATAAACTGGAAGAAGAAGATAGAAAATTTCATCAACTTAAAGAAGACATCTTTAAAGACCTGGAAAGGAGATTGGTGACCGCGGAAAGCAGCTCTGTACAGTTTGGCGCTCCCACATCGGTTGCTCGACCGTCTATTAAACTTGCCACATTTGATGGGAAAACTTCGTGGCAGGTTTACAAAACTCAGTTCATGATAGTGGCGGAAGCGAACGGATGGGACTCTGCTACCAAGGCCTGCCATCTTGCAGCATCCCTGAGAGGTGACGCAGCGGACATTCTTCAGACCCTTCCGGACAGCCAGCGCCTGGATTTCGCCGCCCTCACATCTGCGTTGGAGCTTCGCTTCGGTGAGAAGTGCCAGAAAGATTTCAGCCGACTCCAGTTGAAGTCCCGTTTCCAGAAAACCGGGGAAACCCTGCAAGAGCTAGCGGCGGACGTCGAGAGACTGTCTCATCTTGCTTTTTGCGACTGTCCTGCGGATGTTCGAGACAACCTGGCACTCAACTACTACATCGACGGGGTTCGAGATCCGGAAATCCAGAAAGCTCTACGGATGGCGGATGTCAAAGACCTGAGTTCTGCTGTTGTGTATGCGATGAAGTTGGAGGCCGCCCAGCAAGCAACCCGCAGAGATCGCCATTCAGTCCGCGGCGTGAAAACTGACGAGTCTGATCCGGTTTCGTCACGCTTTGCTGAACTGGAAAAGCAAATAAAAGAAATTGCAGGAATCCTCAAAAGGACTTCGGCTCCCAAGTACCAAAATGGACAATCACTTAAGTGCTGGAAATGTGGCGGCGAGGGTCACTTACGAAGAAACTGTGAAGCTCGCCAAGAAACCAGAGGGAAGAGCACCTCTCCCTCCCAGGTCCAGGAAAACTAAGTCATGGCAATCTCGCGGGGCGGAGGTCGCCAAATTGGAATGAGCCCCATCTTAAAGTTTTCCAGATTTCATCGACGAGTGGCGGCAGTAATGGACTGTTTGTCTACGCATACGTGAACGGGTTTCCCTGCGAACTGATTATTGACACTGGAGCCAATGTTACAATCATTAGAACAGATGTGGCTCGTCAATTTGGACTCAACATTCTATGGACGCCGCCCTGCGTTACCCTCCAAACTGTGACAGGTGACAAGATCGAGATTGAAGGTAAAGTGAACTTAGAAATTGTGTTTGGAAATGCCACTTACCATCATACGGCATTCGTTGCTGCTATCACAGACCCCTTCATTCTCGGATTGGACTTTTTAAAGAAATATGACTTCAACCTCGACTTCAAGACTAATGAGCTGCACTCGATAAGAGAAGAAATAGCCGTTTTCCCCGCAGAAAGTGATGTAAAATCCGTTCATCAAATAATAGCCCAAACAGATTTATCGATTCCCTCAAGGTCAGAATCATTAATACCTGGCTCCATTGAAGAAAGCAATAGTTTTCGACTTGGACTCGTTGAATACCCCAACCTAAACAATAGCCTAAAAGGAGTACTGGTAGCATCTACGCTTGTGGACCTTTCTAAGGATGTAATTCCTGTGAGAGTCGCCAACGTGAGCGAAAGGCCAAGGAATATCCGAAAAGGTGAAGTGTTGGCAACTTGTACTCCAGTAAACTGCATCATTAGAAGAATCAATTCCCCTGAGACTGTGTCTTCTGAGTCCTTGAAATCGAAGTTAATTGGGAGTGCGCCATTGTCGAAAGATCAAAGAGCTGCTGCGGAACAATTGGTGGACGATTTCAAGCATCTGTTTTCATCTACATCGGAGGATGTTGGCCGTACGAATTTAACGCAGCATAGGATCTACACTGGAGAACACCCCCCTATTAAACAGCATCCAAGACGACTACCGTTCGCCAAGAAGGAAGAGGTTGAGACCCTCCTGAAAGAGATGCAGGAGAATGATGTCATCGAACCTTCGTCCAGTCCTTGGGCCTCTCCCATCGTCTTGGTCCGAAAGAAAGATGGCTCCACTAGATTTTGTGTCGATTACCGGCGGCTAAATGAAATCACCAAGAAAGACAGTTACCCTCTTCCACGGATAGACGACACCTTGGACACTCTTTCTGGACACAAGTGGTTTTCTACTCTGGACTTGAAGAGCGGCTACTGGCAGGTTGAGATACACCCTGATGACCGAGAGAAGACAGCGTTTACAACTGGACAAGGCTTATGGCAGTTTAAAGTGATGCCCTTCGGCCTCTGCAATGCACCAGCTACGTTCGAGCGTCTTATGGAGACAGTGTTAAGAGGACTTTCCTACGAATCCTGTCTGGTCTACTTAGACGATATCATCATCGTGGGACGCAGCTTCGAAGAACATCTGGCAAATCTTAGGAAGGTGCTGCAAAAGCTTAAGGAAGCCAATCTGAAGTTAAGCCCGTCCAAATGTAATTTGTTCCGCCGGGAAGTGAACTACCTTGGTCACATCATCTCTTCTGAAGGTGTGCAAACCGATCCAGAGAAGGTATCTGCGGTCAGGAGTTGGAGTCGTCCCGAAAACATCCATCAGTTGCGAAGTTTCCTGGGACTCTGCACGTACTACAGGAAGTTTGTGAAGGGTTTTTCCAACATTGCACGACCTTTGCATAAGCTGACGGAGAGCAAGCAAAAGTTTGAATGGTCCAAAGAATGCGAAGATGCATTTCTACGACTGAAGGAGGCTTTAACATCAACGCCTATCCTCGCCTATCCTCAGCCTGAAAAATCCTTCATCCTGGACACTGATGCGAGCAACGAGGGAATTGGAGCTGTTTTATCCCAAGAAATTGACGGAAATGAACATGTCATCGCTTACTGGAGCAAATGCTTATCAAAGTCGGAGCGAAATTACTGCGTCACCAGAAAGGAGTTACTGGCCATAGTGAAAGCTGTAGAACACTTCCATCATTACCTCTACGGCCGAAAATTTCTGCTTCGGACAGATCATGCCTCGTTAACTTGGCTTTTGAACTTCAAGAATCCAGAAGGCCAGATAGCCAGATGGATACAGCGGCTCCAGGAATATGACATGGAGATCAAGCATCGAAAAGGGTTATCTCACGGTAATGCTGACGCTTTATCAAGGAGACCCTGTCCTGAGAACTGCCACTATTGTTCCCGAATCGAGAAACAGTATGGAACGACTAGCCCTACCGCCTATCAGGTGACAGTGACTCCAACATCATCAGAACCTGATCCATGGAGTGACGACCAAGTTCGAAAAGATCAACTTGAAGACCCCGACATAAAACCAATTTTGGAGTTCATGGAAAGTGACAGTCGACGCCCTAGCTGGCAGGACGTTTCCATCTTCAGTCCTGCAACAAAAAGATACTGGGCTTTATGGAACTCACTCCATTTACGGAACGGCGTGCTACACCGGAAATGGGAATCTGACGACGGCAAGACATCTAGGTGGCAGTTACTACTTCCCCGATCAAGGATTTCAGATGTTCTGAAAGAAATACATAGTAGTGCGACTGGAGGACATTTTGGTGTCTTGAAAACCCTCAATAAAGTTCGGGAGCGCTTCTTCTGGAGCAAGGCGAAGGATGACGTGGAGAAGTGGTGCCATTCTTGTGACGCCTGTGCTGCTCGTAAAGGACCGAAGAAGAGAAGCAGGGGGAAGCTACATCTGTACAACGTTGGAGCTCCTTTCGAACGAATTGGGATCGACATCCTGGGTCCTCTACCAAGAACTGCTGATGGGAACAAATACATTCTTGTTTCCATCGACTACTTCACCAAATGGCCGGAAGCATATCCCATTCCAGATCAAGAGGCCACCACCGTAGCAGAGACTCTAGTTCAACATTGGATCTCGAGATATGGAACACCTTTGCAGATTCATTCCGATCAAGGGAGGAATTTCATCTCTGCTGTGTTTAAGGGCCTATGTCAAATTTTCGGAATTGAGAAAACTAGGACAACACCACTACACCCACAATCGGACGGCATGGTGGAGAGATTTAACCGCACAATCCTGAACAATCTCTCACTTATGGTATCCAGAAATCAACAGGATTGGGACAAGAAGCTACCTTTGTTCCTGCTGGCCTACCGCAGTGCTGTCCACGAGACTACCGGATATGCCCCATCTCAGATGCTCTTTGGACGAGAGCTTCGGCTACCTTGTGATCTCGTCTTCGGTCGTCCTCCGGATGCGCCTTCATCGCCTGAGGAGTACATCCAGGATCTCCAGGCCCGGTTGGAAGACGTTCATAACTTCGCACGAGAGCGAATCAACATCGCGGCAGAGAAGATGAAGACCCGATACGACACAAGGTCTACTGGACATGAATTCAACGAAGGCGACAAGGTTTGGTTATGGAATCCCATCCGACGGAAAGGTCTGTCACCCAAATTGCAGTCGCATTGGGATGGACCCTACAAAGTCCTTAACCGACTGAATGACGTCGTAGTGAGGATCCAAAAATCACCTAATGCAAAACCTAGGGTTGTACATTATGATCGGTTAGCCCCATACTATGGCCATAGTTCATGAGTATTACGTAAACAACCATGGTTGATAACATAAAAGTTGTAGATAACTTTTACTTTTAACGTTTAGTAATATTTCTTGTTATTATTGTGTTGTCTGTATCTGTTAGTTATTAATTAATGTGTATATTTGTAAACTTGTGATAGAAGTTTGGCACCCTTTCTGGGGATTGTACTGCCCGGGACGTGCAGTCCTTAGGAAGGGGGCAATGTTACAAATTCTGTAAATAGTAATTATTGTAGGAACGTAACCTGTAAATAGTTTCCCGTAATGAATATACAACCCCTTTTTCATTCGGCTAAAGTATACGACCCCTATTCTCTTTCTTTTCATTGATAACGGTCAACGCATTTCGAGAAGCGTGTGGAATATTTGAGAAAATTCTTTTCGGTGTATTTAAGCCGTTAGCGACGGATAAACAGTTAGTTTCGATTGAGATTTTCGAACTGAGTGCATTTTTGCTCTGTTTATAGCGAGGCATTTCGCTGTGTTGTTTTCGTATTTGGAAGTAAATACGTGTGTAAACGTTGAGTTTACGGTGTTGTGTGATAATTGCTTTATTGCTGATGAATAATTTAGCAGATGTTGACGATCTTTCCTGTACATAGTGTAAATAAATTTCCTGTGTTTTTATCAAGAACTGTGTCTTCATTTCAAGAAAGCGGAAGTCGCACCGAATCCGTTACAGTATTTATTGCCTATGTAGAAAACAAAAAAAATAATGCACAACACAATTATATTTTAAGCTTAAAATTTCCAAACTATAAACTAATTACATAATTAATGTCTTAAATGAATTAAAATTATTTTAGTGACAAATGAATGATCAACTGATTATAAATGCTATTTTTGTTTTCAATAAAACGCAATGATTTTCCCATAGAGAAGTTTACAAAATTATCAAAACTTTGCAGTCTATGTCCAGATTATAAAATTAGATTACAGCACAATGAAAAAAAGCAGCTACAATTCAACAAGGATGAATAAAGGAAAAACATAAATGAAAAACTTATTTTGATAAAGTTACCAGAATGAGGATAAAAATAAAATAAAACTAATAAACTTTAGATTAGTTTTTAAAAAAGCAATCCCGGGTAAATAAATGTTAAATAGCATAAAATTCTAAACAACTTCTTGAAAACCTATCCACCCAGTTCTTTGAATTTTGATGATTCATTCTTTCTTTCTTTATTATTATTATTATTATTATTATTATTATTATTTTAGAGATGCACGGAATACTTGGTATTCGGTATACTGTATATCGGCAGACAAACCGACTATTTGTTTTGGCAGAGTAGGGGAATGTGGGGCAAAGTGAAATGGTTAGACTGACTGAGCTTTTTCGAAAAAAACAAGTCAGAAATTTGTTTTGAAAATTACAGTACATGAAAGAACATTGTATTTTATAATAAAACGTGCATTGAAATGGTATTTTTCATTTTCGGCAATGAATTTTCGCTTTCAAAAAAAAAATTGGAAAAACTTCGCTTTATTTTTTCATGGGGCAAAGTAAAAAATGAAATAAGTTTGAAATAAAATATTTTCTATTCGTTTATAAAAAAATATTTTTGATCAAAGGAATCAGTAAATAAAAGGTTGAATGAATAAATGAAAAGATGCTGCAAGAAATAAACGAGTATATAATTAAATAATTTAATTAATGTATGGGGACAAATAAACGAGTGAGTAAAACAGTGAATGAATAAGAAAATAAGTGTATAAATGAATAAATAATTGAATTACTAAATTAAGGTATGTTAATAAAGTAATTAATAAAATGCGTAAAATATTTAATAAATGATTGAATAATTAAACGAAATTAATTCTCCACTTTTCCCGCATGTACTTGTCTGACTGTGCAAAATAATTAAAATATTAATAGGCTTAATATTAACTAAATAAATGTTGCATCGAAGATTAGGTCTCAATTAATAGTTCAAATGTTAATTACAAGAAATTTATCATTTAATAATACCTAGAATAATTTTCGACTTACAATAAAGTATTACAGTATGAGAATCATTTTTCGAAAATTGCTTGTGTAATCACATTTTATGATTGTCACAGTTATTCTTTTCTTAGCTAGAATAGGCTACATTTTTTACTACATAGTTAAAATATTACTAGATAGGTAGCGCTAACAGCAGAGTAAATATTTCACCATTTCACTTTGCCCCCCGCTTATTCACTTTGTCGCATATTCCCCTACTTCAACATTCGACAACCGCATAGTGAACAAATTTAAAAATTCGAAAATTTCCAACGAAACATTTTTTATTCAATGAATGAAAGTATCAGTATAATACCATGTCACAATATTAATTGAAATTCTTACTTATTATTTTTTTCTCATTTAAATTAATTTAAATGTTTAAAAAAAATACTTAGACCTTAAATTTAAATCTTGTTGCTTTTCAATGTTTATTAAATCTTCTGACACATTACATTAGTTTTACTATTCTAAACAAATATGACACTATAAATAGAAAAAAAAATCCATAATGTTAATTAGTAATAAATGTAAAAAAATATTAATTTATTGCTAGTTTACATTAACTGCTACTTTTTTTACTTAAAATCATGGATGTAATGTAAAATGTCCAGCTAATTTTTTTTTTCTCTCAAGTACAGTTTAAAAAATTGAAAGCGAACGATTTGATCAACATTTATATGCTATACACTAAAGGAGAGCAAATTAATTCTTTTCAATTATTTTAAAGCATGGGATTTTAAAGTATTCTTACTTATAAAATCCGAACTATTAGAAAACTTGATATTCAAGTTTAGTTTCTAACGTTATATGCATCTTAGGTTAGCAATGAAATACAACGCTAAATTTTCATAAAAAGGAATTAGTATTTCAATCTATGTTTTGAGGTTTTCCTCATTCCCATTAGTTGGAGTGGATTGAAAAAAAATAAATAAATAAATAGATAAAAAAAATCTAGGAATCGGAGTCGGCCATTTTCCATCCGACTCCGCAGCCCTGGTTCAAACGAACCTTTTGAAAGCGATTTGTCAAAAATCGCTTTTGAAATATGCGATTAATAACATATTTTTATTTTAAATACTAAGCACTTTTCATAATGCACTCAAAAGGACAAAATAACTTTTCCGGGTCAGAAAAGACAATTTAAGTATCTGTGTAGTTTTCAACTATCTAAGAAAAAGGTTTTACAAAGGAAGAAAAGTACGGCTCAAGTCATGTAGAGAGTGTTTTATCATTTTCTAGCTTTCAATCATAAATTTGAGGGTTGAAACATGCATATTTTTCTTAATGGGAAAGTTTGATTTGAAATGACTTGAGCGCACTTTTCTTCGTTAGTGAAGTCTTTTTCTTGCAATAATTGAAAACTACAGGAATACGTGAAATACACCGCCAGCTCAGTCATTTCCAGCCGAGGACTGCAGTTTCGTGCTTATTAGCACTCATCAGCCCGGCATAGGAAAGTGACTTAGCTGGAGATGGAAAACCTCTTAAGGAAGCCAAGAGTGCGAAACAAACTGGTAGCTAATATAGAATTAGCAGACCAATAAGCACGAAACTGCAGTCCTCGGCTGGAAATGACTGAGCTGGCGGTGAATTTCACTTATTTCTGCTTTAGCCCTGGCTAATTGGCGGTGATTTACTGAATATACTACAGGAATACTTTGTCCTTTCTTATATAATTGCCTTTCTGAATCAAAAAAGTTTTTTTGTCCTTTTGAGTGCATTATGTGAAGTGCTTAGTATTTTTCAAAAAAATCCGTTAGTTTGAAGATTTTCGTTTTTAAATAAAATTTTCATTTAGCGTTATGTTGTACCTGAAGATTAAACAAATCATTTAGTGAAATTCCGAAGCCTCGAAGTTAGCTGAGATATAAGCAAAAGAATGGTTCACAACATACGTTTTGTGATAAAGAATCTAATATGTCTCTTTACTTAGCCCTGTTATCGATTTTTGGCATGGATGAGGATAAAAACCCTAAAAAAGCAACGACAGCGAATAAATTTCATTCTTGCTTCATTGAAGCCTTGATTCAAAATAGTCATTATGATTACGATTAACAATACTGTTTCAAGGCAACAAAATTTGTAAGAATGGGTTTTATATTCAAACATTTAATGGGGAATTTGCATGAAGTTTGCTGTTTTCCATCCTAACCGAAAAAATAATTTGATTTTAGAATTTTAATTTTTCAGCGTTTAGCTGTACCATTAAATTAAGCAAATCATTAAAAGAAATCCCGACATCCGTAAGTGGTTTAATTGCTGAGATATAAGTGAAAGCAGGCCTCAGATTTTTCTGTGACAACCAGGCCAAGTAATAAAAGTGCTTAATAAAAATGGGGGTTATTTATCCAATTTTCAATTTAAATACGCTGGAATTGGCTACTTGAAATTTGATGATGTTGCTAAAAAAATAAGTTTTAACATACTGTTTTGTGTATTTCCTGAAAATAATTGAACTCAGCGAGCATGACCAGTTTTAGTTTTTAGTATGGCCCTGGCCCTTAACTCAGGGGCGTGCGCAGGGCGGGGGGGGGACTCGGGATTTTTAAAGGGGGGGTTGAAATATAATTAGCACCGTAGGAGTTAACAATATGGAAGGGCGACCGTAAAAGTCATGTGCGACGAACTCAAAAATTTCTGTGTATGCCTCAACCATTACTAAGCTAGAGTGACCATAACTGGCCAAATCAGTACATTTCAATTTATGTCAGAAAAATGTATGAATCGTTGTTGAAAATTAATGAAAATTTCACAGCTGTAAGAGTGCAAAGTTCTATCACCATGAGAATTAGTTTTTACCAAGAACCAGAACTGTAACATCACAGTTCAAAAACAATCTAAGTTAAAAAAAAAAAAAAAACTAAACTATGCCCATAGTTAGTCATTTAATGTAACGCAATTCTCCTGATTTTTTTCATTTTTATTTTGTCTATTATATGCTAGTAATGACAAAGAATATTAATGACCTCTCCGAAAGTGGAAGCTGAAGCTGCTTTGATGTGTGGGAGAGAGAGTGTGTGTTTTGTTTGAAAAAAGTTACTATGTGTTTGAAAAAAAAATGGCATTTGAACAGATGCACTCCACCATTTTTTGCTCTCGTGCTAAAATATAAATAAAATTATTGAGGTTCATACAATGTAAGTGCGGCTTACTAAACGCTTGTGTTTATAAATTAATACGAGTTATAAACTTCTGTCTGCACATTCTACAAAAAGTACAATGCATTTTTTTTTAGATCACTTTTTTCTTTTTACAGAATTTTTAAAAAAAGTCGAATGCAAATGAGAGACTTTTGCTGGGGTGTCCATCTCTAAACGCAGAAGTATTCTCTGCTGCATTCAAAAGTGAATATTTGATCCGATCGGCTAATAATACTGAACTTTATTTGGAACTTAGAAGCATATGAGATGAGAAACGCGGTTTTCGAGATGAAAATATATTTTTAAGTTAGTTGGCAAAATCGTCAAATACGACCCCCCCCTCCCCCCCCCGCTGAATTTTGCTTAAATGCACAACTGATTATGTGCAAAATATTAATTATCAATTATTACAAACTAATTATCAATTATTACAACTGTTATTCAGAAAAATTTAGAGAAAATAGCTTCCAAGTTCCTGATCAATCATTCAATGAACGCTAAAATTAGCTATTTTAAAAAAGCGATTATTTGCACTTTTTTAATAAAATATTATTAATCGGTTTTAATAAAGGAGATTATTATTTAAATTAGCATTTGATTTTTTAGTTTGAACAAATAATTAATAAAGTCATTATACTTAATTTTTCAGTTGAAAATAAACTATAAATGTTTATTATTTTCCTTAGAATTAATTAATATTTTATCTTTAGAATGTTTTTTAAATTAATTGGAGACGCCGATTTTCCTTGGAAGTGGATGCCTGAGCCGAATGTTATTTCCTGTCTGCTAACCTGACGATTGCTCTCAATGGACTTTCCCATTTCGCATAGACACGTGCAACCAGTTTCACCACGTGGAACTTTTCAAAAGACCCCCCCCCCCCCGAATCCCGAATGGTGCTAGCCCAGTTGCTCTCTTCTCTACCACTTTGATGAACTTTTCAATGGCAACCCACGCTCTGAACCCGAATGGTGATAAAAATTGCGCCAAGCTAAGGCGCCAGATTTTAAAGCTTACAAATTTGCTCTTGAAAACAGCCTTGAATGTCCTAGCACGTAAGCCCCTCCCTTCAAACCCTACGTAGAGTTGGAAGACACCCGATTGGTCAATCGTGTTTCCGGTCAGTTGGGCAGAGCCCCCCGTGGAGAAATTTTTGAACCAAATGGGAAAACACCGATCTATAGATAGTCTAAAACTGTTTTCTAACTAGAATCTTGAAAATTTTCCCCGGACACCCATTTCCTGGGCATAATCGAATATAATGTACAGTTGTGTTTTGGAACTTAACTGTCGAAAATTTATTAGAGGAGGCTCTCTAGAACCTCCTTTCCTCCCTAACGCAAAATACAGAGCTTAAACTGCGTTTTTTAAACTTCAACTTTGAAAAACTGCCGGGAGATAGATAACTCCATGAAACTCCCTTTTTCTGACTGAATATTATCCTTACGATTAAGTTCATATTGCTTGTACTAAGGTCGAGTAATATGACTTCCTGTTAAGCTAGAAGCTAAATCTACTCTCTCTCTCTCTCTCTCTGCATATTGAAACAATTAAGGGGCCGCCAAATGCCTTCCACCCCTCCCCCTCCTTCAGTTTCATGACTAAGCGATAGCCCTGCGCACTCCTTCAAATGCTACGGAACAACCCCCAAGAACGACAGTCCCTATAATAAGATAAAAACCCTGTAAAATTCAATCCCTTGAAAATGTCAACAGTGCAGGTTCCCTTGTAGGCACCCCTTCGAATACTAACATTACCCCTTCAGTAACTGCTTGTATTTCTTATTCAATACACGCTGTGATTTAGAGGGTGGCCTGTTCTCTTACAGCGAAAAAGTAGTGGTGGCTAAACTGGAAGATTAAAAGCAAAGCATTCATATTCGAACACTGAACTCGTTTTCGAAAAGAAGGGGAAAGGGAGAAGATTTTTAATTGCAATTTGTGTTACGGTATACCTCCGTTTTAACAAAAAAAGTTGTTTATAATGGCATTTTTAGTACAAAACGAATTTTTAATCACTTTTTAGCACTTTATGTACAGTTTATTAAAAATGTGAAATTTTAACTTGATAGAAAAATTTAAAGCAAGATGGATGTATGTGTTAAGGGGGGGGGGGGTGCGACATTTTGAGGTTTTGCCTCACCTCGTAAAATTCCGAGATCCGGCACTGTCAAAAAGAATTATGCTAAAAGAGAAAAATATCAACACATGAAAAAAGTTGGAAGGTTTTACACATGTATATAATTTTTCAAAATAGAAAAATAAATTAAAAAAGTAACATCACTTCAACCATCACTTTGAAAGAAAAAAATAACTGAAATGAAGTACGCACGTATTTCTTTTTCAATCACATGATACGTATTTATTTATTTTTGAATCAAAAATGAACAATTTAAAGTGTAAATAGTAAAATGTATGATCAGCAGATTACTCGGTAATATTTGGCCAATTATAAATAATTGGCCGATTAATCAGCGCATCCCTAGTTTCAAAAAATAAAAAATAATCAGCTTTTGCATGTAAAGACATAAGGAACTATCCAACGTTTTGTAGGACAAAATTACAGATTGCTGCAAACACGTGTTTCGGGGTTTCAAGGACGCTCTCCTATGCAAAATATGTGAACTTCTGAATGAAAAGACATTGGGTAAAAGTATATGCCAGTGATTCCCAACCTGGGGGCGATCGCCCCCAAAGGGGCGATTGAACTCTTCTAGGGGGCGATAAATTTCTGGGGGGCGACCGGTATTCGGATACTTGGTAATGGGAAATTCTTGACCTTTCAAAAACTATATTTATTAAAACAAATCGGTACACAATTCAGAAATATCTTTCAGAATACCTATGTTGTGTAATACCGAACCAAGCATATGGTACGTCGAATCAAAGAAAGTCGTTCCCAGAAAATAAGGCATGTATGATTTACAGCTCAATCAAATCTGTTCGGATAAAAAAATCCCAAAAGCGAAAATATCTTTTATTTTATTGCCGTTTTCACGAGGAAGAAAAAAAACTTGTAAGCACTGTCTGACCGTTGGCGTCAGCATATATTTAACGCCTGAAAAGTGGATGGATATGTGTAGGAATGGATTTTTGCATTAACTTATCAGTTGTCATTCAGAATCTTGTAATCAGCGCATAAACTTACGTAGTTTCTATTGTTTGATTTAATTTAGTGAATTTCTGTTTAATTGAGCATGCTTCGTAGTGTGGAAGTTCGATAGGAATTCGAAAAAGAAGTGCCGGCAGTATTCAGCGGAGTATTTAAAATTTGGTTTTGTCACTTCACCGCAAAATGTGAAGTTTCCGCATTGTCTTTTGTGCAATAAAACATTTTCTAGCAATGAAGCGATGAAGTCCTCGCGAATTAAAGAGCATTTGTCAAGAGTACATGACAAAGTAAATAAACCGCTTAGTTATTTTCAAGACCTCAAAAAAAAAAAAAAAAAAAGCAGATAAACGGCCAAAGGTGGGTGAATTAGAAGACAAGCAACAGATCTTGACAAAGGGCTTCTTGCTTCGTACGAAGTGTCTCTTTTGACAGCAAAATGTGGTAAGCCTCATACGATTGGCGAATCTCTTATTCTACCGGCTGACAAAAAAAATAGTTGAAATTTTGCTTGGTGAGGGCTCCTGTAAAAAGATAAGTCAACCTCTCCCCCTTAATGACAACACAGTTTCCAGGAGAATAGATGAAATGGTTGCTGACTTTGAGTGCAAACTCATAAATGTTTTGAAACAAAGTAAATTTGCACTACAGATTGATGAATCAACTGTGACAGATAACAGAGCTATTTTATTAGCTTACGTGAGGTTTATTAATGAACTGAAAGAAATAACTGAGGAAATGTTGTTCGCCAGAACTTTGATTACTGATACAAAGGGATCGTCGATTTTTAAAGTGGTGAAGGATTATTTTGAAGAAAAAGAAATTCCATTGACAAATGTAAGTGCTTGTGCAGCAGATGGTGCCCCTGCCATGGCGGGTCGTCATATTGGTTTTCTTGCACACCTTAAAAAAGGAATGCCAGAAGTGATTACCATCCATTGTGTCATTCATCGTCCACACTTGACTGCAAAAAAATTGAGTGGTGTTTTACATGAAACCTTACGATTAGTCATTACTGGTATTAACAAGATCAAAGTTAATTCTTTCAATGATCGCCTGTTTCGAGAACTTTGCCATGAAAATGATGAAAAATTCGAACGCTTGCTTTTACATACGTCTGTGAGATGGCTTTCCAAAGGAAACTGTTTGTGCCGTTTCTTTGAATTATTCGACTCTGTAGCTGAGTTTTTCGACTTGCATGATCCTGCTTTAAGTGAGAATTTGAAACAGCGCAAATTGGAACTTGTGTATCTTACAGATATTTTAAAAAAAAAATGAACGAAGTCAACATTCAGCTTCAAGGAAACAAGATGAACCTCATCAAGGCCAAAAGCATAATTTCAGCACTCATTGCCAAATTTGAAATCCACAAGGCAAATATTGGCCGTAAAGAATTTATCCTACTTCTGATTCTAAAAAAAGTTTAATAGTGGATGATGAACTAACTTCCTGAAGAAAAAATTTTAATTTTCATTGATCACCTTGATCAGTTAAAAAAGAACATGGAATCAAGGTTTGCAGATTTGATCAACTTACAAATTCCTGCCTGGATTTTAGACCCATTTAATTTTGAAGATGTGGATGAACTGGAAAACTCTTTGCAGACAGAGTTTATGGATTTGAAATTTGATTGTGAATCAAAAATTACTTTATTTCAATACAGTTACGAACTTTCCTGGGTGAAGCTTATGGGTACTTACCCACAACTTTGGAAAAAAGTTGAACAGCTCCTCATCTCATTCCCCTCAACATATTTAGTTGAAAGAGGATTTAGCTCTGTAGTGCAGCTTCTCACGAAGCAAAGAAATAGATTGGACATCTGCCTCAAAGGGGACCTCAGATTAAATCTCACTAATACAAAGCCAGACATCAAAGCTTTGACGGAGTTCCATCAAGCACAAGGCAGCCATTAAAAAGGTAAAAAAGAACAAATCTTAACAGTTAAAATTTTCAATTTTTTCCGGATTTCAATTTTAAAAAAAAAGCATGTTACTGAAAAATGTAGTATTTTTATTTTTGCGAAGTATGTGAATGACGTTGGTTAATTAAAGCACTTCAAATTACGTTTTTTCTTTTTTTTTTTTTCCTTTTTTTTGGGGGGGGGAGCGGAAGGGGTTAAGAATAAAAATCAGTTTTAAAGCTAATTATCCAGGGTTGGCAAAAACCCGGGTTTTTTAAAAAAAGCCCATGGACCCAGGGTTTTTTTAAATAAAACCCAAAAAAACCCAACTAAAGCTGGGTTTTTTAAAAGAAATGTGGGTTTTTTTGTCTTTTTTTAGGGAAAATGTAGGGTACTTGTAGCATATTGTAGCGTAAGTATATGAACAAAGCACAAGAATTGTCTTGGGGTAAAAAAAGCTGGAAAACTAGTTAAAATTCAGCGTTTTCTGAAGAAGAGTATGAAAGACGACGAAACTCAAGAATGGTGAAGTTTCAGATTTTTTAGTTTCCATGATTACCAACAGTTAAGGCAAAATTACTTCTTGAGTGATAAAATCTATTGTTCGTTTTTAATTACTACTATTTTTTTTTTTTTTTTTGCATTTAACTTTATTGTATTTCATTTTTTTATGCAAAACTACTGTAGAACCTCAAGTAGTTTAAATCCCTATTCACTGAATTCCAGCTTAATCAAGACATTTCTTTGAATTTTATGTTGCCTGTTTTTCTATTTCTGTGTACAGATTAAGAAATATTAAACTTTTTTGTAAGATAATGAAAATACTGTACATCCTTTTCTGTTTTCTGTCCGACCATTTGTAAAACCTGTTAATTTCTAAAAAAAATATAACTTGTTAATTCGAAATTTGTGACGTGTCGGGTTGCAGAAAATAATTCACATGAAAGCCTTTTAGCTAGAGCAGTTTCCTCTGTACAATCTACAAATATTGAGAAAAGCAGACGTGACAGGACTTAGTCAAGATACTTTGAGTGATTTATTGACCAGTTGAAGAAAAAAATTAAGTATATATTTTTTGAATCTTTGAAGTATTTTTAATGCCGTTAAGAGTTAAGAAATACTATTAAAGTTCAAAATTCATTTTTTATGTCCATTGTCTGTGGTGAAGAACAAATAAAATAGAAGTTTAAATTGTAAAAGTATTTAAATTATTTACTTTTTTAAAAAACTTCTCAAAAAATTTAAAAAAACCCAAAAGTGGGCTAAATAATGGGTTTTTTTAAATGGGTTTTTTCAAAAAAACCCATTGGGTCCAACCCAGTTGGGTCCAATCTGGCCAACCCTGTAATTATCACTTTATCATGCACTTTTTGAAGGTTTAAACTAAAATTAGGCGTTCAGTAACATTAATCTTCACTAAAATCAGCACCATCTAATTTGTGTCTTAAGGGAAGAACATGGGGGGGGGGGCGATAGGTGTAATTTAACTTCCGAAAGGGGCGATGGGCCAAAAAAGGTTGGGAACCACTGGTCTATGCCTTTATATCCAAAAGCTTACTATTTTGCATTGAAAAAAGGGTTCTTTGAAACACCGAAACACGTGATTGCAGTAATCTAATTTTGTGTTAAAAACCGTTGAATATTTCCTTTTAAAGCTTAATGAATTCATAGTACTTATAAACATCATGAAAATAAAAGAATAAAAAACGATGATTTAGTGCCCAAATTAGCGGGAGTACAGCAAAAAAATTTTTGAGTAACATGAATAATTTATCGTATTCCTACCAATTTCTGCATTAAAACGTTGTTTTTTATTCTTTTACTTTTCTGCACAAACCTATGAAATTCAGTTCTTATTGAATTCATGAACATAATATTTTATAAACCAATGCCATATTTAAGCAAGAAGTTCCGTCCAAAACTAAACGAACCTACTGCCCCGTATATCAACGTAGACTTTTTAGCATCTAATAATTATTCTTTTAGTTTGATAAGACTGCAAATTTTGTCAAACATACCTTTTTAACATTTTAAGCTGATTTCTAAAACAAAATATGCCTCGCTCATCTGATGAAAGAGAAACGTAAAAAATAAATAAACGAACAAATAAACATTTTTTAAACACTGCAGCTAATGTATTTTTTTCCATAAAAAATCTTTCATCGCTTTCAAAATGGAGAAAAAAAGAATTCGCTACTCCAGAGCTCAAATACGCTACCTTGCAGTGATTAACAATACTACCGATAAAGGTAAAACATTCCATTCCACGTGTTTTCTTGCTGGTAAATTACATGCTTCAGACAGTTTATAGTTAGTGTAACTTCAGAGGAATAGAAAAGAAAGCTTCCCACAAACACGATGTAAAATTTGTCATTCACTAAACTTAGAAGCAATTTATACGTTACAGCATTCTTTTGTTTTACCTTTTTCGTCCTCTATTAGACTGTGGTTGTAGCGCCCCCTATAGTTTATTGGAATTGCGAATTAAAAGTAAAAAGCTCATAAAAATAAATATTATATACAAAAAAAGAAATCGTTGTTACGTTCTTTCTTCCATGTAAAATAAAGCGTCTCGAATTTATTTTCCCAGCGGCCAAATAAATAACTTAAAAAAAAAAAAATGCTTTGGAAAACAAATAAAAAATAATAAAGGTCCTCTTAAATAAATTCGCAACTCCAACAAGCTATTCGGAACTCCAGCGCTCGAATACGCTACCTTGCGGTGATTTACAAAACTGCCGATGAAACTAAAACATTGCCACGTTGCGTTCCACGTGTGTCTGTTGACGTAAACACAGGCAGTTTGTTCTGAGTATTTATTAACGCAATCGATGAGTCTTAGTTTGCTTTCAGCTACAGAAATTAATTCGTCCCTTAGTAGTATTCTCGAGCTTCTCAAAATCATGTTAGTTTTCCTTATTTCCTTTTAAAATATGAGTTGATTGAAAATGGTGAAAGCGAAAACTGGATTAACAAACTTGGATAACGTTATACAAGGTAAAAAAATTTATTGCTTTGTATGAATTTGTAAGAATATGAGTTTTTTTTAATCTTAAATTAATTTAACTAACCATCTTTTACAGCAGCATTTAGTTGGAATGGACGGTATGCAAAATATTTTCTTGAATATATTATAGTAGAACAAAATGAAAAATGTTTCACCGAGAAAGAATTTACTTTATTCCTTTTATTCTCAGCTGAAAGTTTTCGCCAAATTTATTTAGGGTTATAGTTTTAGTATTGTGCGAGCAAAGTAGCCTTGGCGAGATTTCGCGTTTTTAGTTAAACCATTTTTAATTTTTATCATGAGTGGAATAAAATGGTAGTAAGATTACAGAATTCGATAAGTAAAAAGAAATAATGGTCAATCAACTGAAAAGAAAACTACCACCATATATCCGTAAGAATTCTGTAGATGATTTGCATAACTTGACATAATTAAATCGTAACTCAGAAATTAGAAAAATCGAAACAGAAAAATTTTAAATTAACCGATTCGGGAATTCGAGAGAAATAACTCAGCAACAAATGCAAAACAATAAGCGCTAGCCAAGCAAGGCAAAGAAGTATCATCTTCTTTCGATAATAATTTGTAATGTCATATTGAATTTTCTAGCATTAATTGTTGTTCTTGTCAGGCCACAATTATTATTTAGTTTTATCAAGAATTGATAAATATCGAATTCAACATCGTGGAAATAGCTGCTTAGAACTACGAACTACGAAGTTTGCATTAATCTTTGACGTTTAGTAATGCTTCTTGAATTCTGATTTCTTTCTACGTGGGCCGAAATATCCACAAGACTTTGAAAATTAATTTAAAAAGAATAAAGCGAAAAATATCATACATACGAACAAAAACCACAACACTTTTAGCATTTTCTTCGTTACCACATGCGTTTGTTTTAGTTTTTAAGTCGACCATTAGACAGTGACTGCAGTGCCCCCTATAGTTCGTTGGAGTTGCGAATAGGGGGCGCTGCAGTCACTGTCTAATGGCGGACGAAAAAACTAAAACAAACGCACGCTGTAACGTATAAATTGCTTCTAAACTTAGAAAATGACAGAAATTTTTGTTCGCATGTATGAGTTTTTGTTTTTATTCATTTGAAAAGATTTTTCAAACTCTTTTGGTTATTCTGACCCATGTAGAAAGAGATAAGAAATCAAAAAGTATTACGAAAGTAAAAAATTAATGCAGAACTGACAGTAAGTTGTTCTGAAGCAGCCATTTTCACGATGTTGAATTCGGAATTCATAAATTTTTGGTTCGCTTCGAACAGCATTTTCATTTTGTACCGGTTTTTTCTATATATTAGTACATATGTCCAGTTTCATGACATTTCCGGCATTTATTGACATTTTTGTGACATTTCCGGCATTTGTTGACATTTTTGTCACATAGTGCACATACGTGACAGACTGTCAAGAGTAACATTTAACACTAGATAATTTATTTCTACGACTCTATGATTGGATATCAAAAGAAATCATCATGCATTTAATTCATTCGTCATGGAAATGATTTAACTGATATGCGAAATCTTGTCAAGATACATTATTCTTTCACACAAGACTAAAACCATAACCCTATAAAAGATTTTTAGAAACTCTTCCACCGATAATGACAGCTTTTGCAGAGCAATAAAGTTAAGTTAGCGCGATATTTTAGCGATAAAAATTCCAAACTTTTATTTTTTATTGTTCATATTCTTAACGTTCTTTCTGGATTTTTCAATCTGTTCTGCGATAAATATTTTCAAGAAAATTTATTTGCATACTGTCCATTTCAGTTGGATGCTGTAGTAACAAAGGTTATTTAAATCATTTATGTGGAATAAGGTTAAGGAAAAGAGTAATTTTTCAACATGGCCCTAGTGTCCAGTCAATGTTGTTAAGTCCGCTTTTTTTCATCGAATTGAAAAACTGATATTTATTCAAATTCACTCAGAACAAGATAAATAAAATGTGTACTCACAGTTTATATCAGATATTTTTGATGTTACGCTGTTGCGAATGACGATTCCAAATGATGAATTACGCAAATAAAAAAAAAAGCACATAACAAACTGTTTGTTTTGCCCAAAATGAACGCGTGGAGCGCAATGTTTTAGTTTTTTCTTCAGTTTTGTAAATATCCGCAAGGTAGCGTATTCGGCTCTGGAGTTGCGAAAAGCGCTCCAAATTTCAATGTACAGTGGCTCCCAAAAGTGTTCGTACACTTTGAAATTTTTTAGTAAAACCAAAATAACTCGAAACTGATTTCGAATATGAAGTGCAATATTTTTTCACATCCTTCCTATGTCATTCTAAATACAACCCATTGGTTTTTTCAAGATATTGACGGATCTTCTTTTTGAAATGGGTCAGAAAACGAAGAGACAGAAATAACACGCCACAAAAGTCATCGTACACTCAAATATTTTCGAATAAATTCATGATTAAAATTATCATATACAGTTCTATTAATATTTTTGCATTGTGTTGACCCTTATAAGTCATTTGGCTTTATTTTTTTGTTTATTTATTCCTTAGCATTGTGCTTATTACTGTAAAATGGCTGGTATTCGTAAAAAAACGCAAACACCATTCAAAATTTGAATTTTTTTTTCCACAGAAGTAGTAAATTGGTTTGAAATGTCTCTAAATTAGTTAATTTATTTGTTTGTATAGTAAAGTGCTTGATAAAATGCTTTAAAGAAAGGAATCGGACCGAAAACAAGGTAAGAAAAGGTCAACCGGCAAAGTTGACAAAACGTGATCGGAGATTTAAAGTTAAAACATTTATGAAAAATACACATTTGAGTGCTGTAAAAGTTTCTGCAGAGTTAAATGAAACATTTTAAATTTAATTTTCACCTAAAATTGTTCGCCAAGTTCTGTGATTAGCTGGATTAAATAAGATCTCTTTCCGCAGAAATTTTCTTGGTCGTTCGAAAAACAGAAAGCTTAGGCTTTTCGTCTCAAAATCAATGATAAATAAGCTAAAAACGTTTTAGAATCACGTATTACTTACACATAAAAATGAATTCAACATTTTTGGTTAAATAGTTGTATAACTGTAAGTAGAAGAAAAATTTAGGAACTTAATCTTAAGAACTTATTTGGAGCAGTTAATCAGGACGGTGGAGGTGTTCTAGTGTGAGGGTGCATATCAGCATCAGGACTTGGTTGTAATTTTTTGATGAAATAATGAATCATGCTGTTCCTTTAAATATTTTAAAAACCAATTTTGAACTCTTAGCGAAAAATTTGGTTATTGGAAACAACTTTGTTTTTTATCAAGATAACGATAAGAAGCACACGGTTTTCAACATTGGCTTCTAGTGTTTCGAAAATTGTCCTAAATTTTAGAAAATACCCCCTCAATCTCCAGATTTTAACTTAATGTAACGTATTTAGAGATATCTGGAGGCTAGATTACGAAAATAGTATTTAGAGATATCTGGAGGCTAGATTATGAAAATAGGGCTTTAAAACGAAAATAGAACTAGAAACAACAAGACTCGAAGTGTGGCTGAACACTTACTCAGAAATTACGCAAAAAAAAAAAAAGAAAAAAGAAAAAAGAAAAAAAGAAAGAAAGAAAAAGAATGAAATCTATTCCCAGACGTTTAAAAGGTGTTATTGATACTGCCTGATATTCTACTAATTAATAACTTAATCAAAAGTTAGATTGTTCAATAATATATAGACATTTTATAAAGTGTACGAAGACTTTTGTGAGATAAAATTTCCGGCACTTTTTGGTTTTTGATTTCTAAAAAATTAAGTTTTAATATTTTTTAAAAACTTTTCATGTAGTTTTGTTTAAAATTGATCATAGATCTTATAATTAAGAGACATTGTCTGTAAGGATCAGGCAGGTTGTGATTGTTGACATTTTTAATTTTCTTTATTTTTGCATACGTTGTTCCTTATCATAATGTAATGTAAATCCAAAATGTGAGCTTTCTATGACTTACCGTTTTTGGGAAATTAAATTTTTAAATTTAGGGGGCGTGGCACATTTTTGCGTGTTTTTCAAATTTGCAGATTTTTAAAGTTCTTGTTTATTTAAGCACCCCTATAATGACATGGATTTTCATCAAATTCTATACTATTATATGGTCTTGTTGAATACTATTATAGCTGTCAAATCAGTGTCACTACGAGGACGACGCCCACAAAGTTCGTTTAAAAATGACCGAAAATGAAATTTTTTACTGTTTCAAGGCTAATTTTCTCTAAGCTTTTCAAATTCGAATGGCTTTTTGCACCGTTTGTTTTAAACTTTATTATAAAATTACAATAGTGACGCCTAAAATAATGCGTTTCTAATGTATTTTATAAAAAAAACTTTTTAAAAAGTATTAGAAACACAGTAAATCGATATAGGTACAGATGGACGTATTGTGTAATGGGCATTATAGGCTAAAATAGTCATAGTAATATTCATATTTTTTCAACTATACTAATTTTTATATGTTATTTATATTAAGAATGCAACTATTTATTTTCACCTAAATTAAATAAACATAAAGTATTATATAGTTATGAACATAATGTATTACATAGCGAATATTCAGAATCTGAAACAAAATTTGAGGATGACGTAGACAAAGAAGACATAAAAAATCAAATTAACCAGCTTCAAAAAGACGGTCATCTCTTATTGAAATCTGGCAATTTTGTAGCACTAAAGCTTGGGAAAACATGGTATCCTGGAAAAAAGTAGAAGTTGATCATTTGCTAATCTAACTACAACTAGCCTCCTCATAGCAGAGATTTGAAACTAATTAAGTTTGATGATCAACATGTTTGTCTAACATTGGGCCTAATAAAATTGGTATCACTCCTATTCAAAATGAAAAAAGGTTAAAAAACCAGCAAACAGCTGTTTCGGCACTCTAAAATACAAGTGCCATCATCAGTGCAATTAAAAACGAAGACAGGTTCAACCCGACTAAAACACAGTCGAGGCGAACATTGGAATGAGAGACGAGTTGTCAAAGATATGAGCAGTGGCGTACCGAGACAGATGGGGGCCTGGGGCGCTACTCGAACTGGAGGCCTACCTGGTATTAAAACTGAAGTTTCTCAAACTATGTGTACGTACCGTATATTACAGTAATTACTTTAAGTGGTACATTTTTACATATTTCAGGTAGTGTTGGTTTGATTTCGGACACTATTGTAAATACCACAGTAAAACACATGGTTTTAAGTAAAATTAAGTAAATACTATATTTTTAATAAAATTGTGCTTTGTCAGAAAATATCAAAAACAGAAAAAAGTCCTAAAATTATATAGTATCTTAAAAATTTATTACATCTGAACATCCAAGTACAGTGAACAGAAACGTTTAGGTATTCCAGATTTAATTAATTTTAGGATAAAAATTGGCTTTTACAGAAAAAAAACCCTTTGCTATTCCTTTGAGTAAGACACACCAGGGAACTTTTTACCTGATGACATCACCTAATCTCAGAGAAAAATATTTTTAAAACATGCTTACCTAAATAAGGATGAAATTCACACGTTCACAGTCTAAATAAAACTTTTCTGTTAGGTCTCACTCACAAAAAAAAAAAAAAACGCTCTTTATGTTCTTCAGATTAAAAAAAACTCTGGTATGACAATATACTTGCCTGGCGAATTTGAATGAAGTGGAGAAAACGCTCCGCGCGGCTTTTCTGGTAGAATTAAAAATATTTAATGTTCGACAGAAATTAAGACAAAAAAATTTTGCGTATATGCGTGGGTTTAACTTACTAATCCGATTTCTAAAGCGAAGAGCGTAATTTCCCCCCGATTATCGGACAAAGGGCTAGGCATAGGCGGATTTAGGACTAAGTTCCTGAGGGGGGAGGATCTTTTTTGAGAAACATTTTTAATTGCCCCTCCCCCCCATGTTTTGGTTTCTTTTCCTGTGATGAATAAGGCCATGCTTTACCTTTTTTTGTGTGTGTCGTTTTCATTAATGTGTGTTTTCATGCTGTCCTTTTTGAATTGACCTTAAGAGGGGTGACTGGTATCAAGAGTGACGCAGGGCTCTCTTTTAAGTTGGATATAGAATATCTCCAATTTTAGGGGGTCCGGGGGTTTGTCCCCCGGAGGATATTTTGTAAAATGGATATAAAATTCTGCATTTTGAAGCCTTATAAGAGTTAATTGGATAGACGAAAATCTCAGGAAAATATAGACAAATTTTTTTAAAAAAAGTTTTATGATTTAAATGTGCTTTGTGATGTAAGTTAATACTTTAAAAGAAATGGTGTACAGATTTAGAAAATAAGTAACATGAGAGTAACATACTACTTATTTGAACAATTCATAATTTATACACTTGATAAGAAATAAAATTGAAGCACACTTTGCTTAGGAGTTTCAAAGACTTGTCTAACTATTTTCAAGGTTTGGTTGGTTAGATTGGGTGTTTTGGCACAAGAGCCCTAGTAGGTTATATTGCGCCAATTTTTTTTTCAAGGATTTTAGAACATTTAATAATTTAAGGCAACTCATTTACACTTTCCAGTCTCTGAAATTGAGTACTAGGTTATACAGTTGTACGGTCTTGTTCAAACTTCGTAAAAAAAAAAACAGCTATTTTAAGCCTAAAAGAAAAAATAAACTATAGAATTCTCATTACAATAACCTTTTTTTAAATTTTAAGCAGTGCAGAAAACGAGAAGGAATGGAGGTAGTGTATCATTTTTTTTCTGGGCTAAACAGATTAACAATATGCAGTAGAAGCAAGATAAAAGCAATCAATAGAAAAGAATTTGAAAAATACTGCATTTGGGATTAAATAAATAGCAAGATATGAAACATGTGAGTCAGAAAAATTTATTTCAAGCAATATGTTACAAACATAAGAACCATGATTTTTACCTTTTTGATGCAGGATGTAGCAAGGAGCTAAATTTGACATATTTTGGCATTCCTCCCCCTACCATTTGTTAGAAATTTTAAAATTTAAGGTTTGTAGCCACACATTTCCAAATATTCAAAGCTTTCAAGCTCTTGAAAATGAAATTAGTCTTTTCAAGCACTTTCCATTTTTTAAGGAGCGAATGATGCATTTTTTGCGAGTTACCGGCCCACTTTAAAGTAGTGACCCTAAGCTATAGCTTGTTTATCTTATAGGCAAATCCTTCCCTGTATGTAATTCACTCTTGCCTGCAGATTTTTGTAATTTTTACGAAAATTTGTCAGTTTTTACAGTTAAAGGGTTTTTACAGTTTTACCAATCTGAACGTGTGAATTCAGAAGGTTCTTCAAAATCTTTCGTCTGTAACAACACAAAATATCTAGTTTTTGAAATCACGCAAATTGAAAATAAACATTCTGAAAAGAAAGAAAACAAATTATAAAGAGTAGATCGTTCTGTTAGCGCAAATGGGGGAGGAGGGTTTCCTTTGTTTTAGGTTCTAATTTGAAAAAATAATCGTCAATTATTATAAGTGTTGCAGCTGAATGCATAGCTCGTTTAGCCTATAGTTCCATTTATATACTTGCCCAAATGATTTTCAGTCAAATGGTGAATTAAGACATATTTTCAGCACCCCAGTGACAGCTGTACTGTTTGTATTTAATGTTCTTTTTTTATTTTTATTTCTCCCATCAGAAAAGGACATTCGCAAACCTCTTCATTTTCATTGAACTATTCAAAAAAAAAAAAAAAAAATTTGTCTTAAGGTTTTGGAAGATGTAATGTTATTATATGAAGTCCTCCCAAAACTGGGGGGCATTGCCCTCTATGCCCCCCCTCCTATAAATCCACCCATGCCCTTCTGAACTATTCAACAAAGAAAAAAAAAGTAATATTTTTTAAAAAATTCTTTGGAAGATATGTTGTTACTACATAAAGTCTTCCCAAACTGGGGAGGCATTGCCCCCTTTGCCCCCCCCCCCCATAAATCCGCCCATGGGGCTAGGAACTATTTCTTTTGCTTGGCCGCAGCTCATTTCTCCATAGTCAAGTAAGCTTGCAATCGAGTATAGAATGGATGGGAGGAGGTATTATGCAGTCAAGGTCAAAAGTCCCGAAGGATTGACCAATTAAACAGTTTTACGCTGTCGAAAGGGGCATAGCAAAAAGGAAGTCCCCTTTGCTTGAGTCAGAAGGGGTCCGATAAAAAGAAAAATTTATCTGACTGATTTTTCCAACGCCACAAAGGATAGACAACTTCTCATTTAGGAATGGATTTTCTTGGTTATATGTTTGAATTTGGTTTCAAAAATAGTGTATGAATTAAGACTAGACCATCGTAGTCTTAATACCCAAAACAAAACATAAAACAGATATTTTAGCTGTATACTGTAATGATCAAAAATTATAAACGTGCATCTGTTATGCATTAGTTTTTTTTATAAATTGTTCGAAAAAAAATGCATAAAACTTTGCTGAAAGCACTTAACAAAATAAAAGCAAATGATTTTTATAGGTTTAGTTAATTTAAAAATTTGGGGCCCTCATTAAATTCGTGGCCCAAGCGCTCATGTGCCTTTGTACACTAGGACGGGTCACTATGAAAAAAAGTCATATTTAACAAAATTTATGATATATATAGGTAACTGATTAATATTTCTAATCATGATGTATATGACAGATCTACTGGAAAAAATAAGATACAATTTCGGGGGCCTATGTCAAAGCGGGGCCTGTGGGACATAATTTGCCCTCTCTTTGTTTAGGGAAGAGTCACTGAGAAAATATTCATTCTACATAAAAAGTCAACTTTTTATTTATCTAAACCATGACATAAGGCACGTCTGGCGAAAAAGAAAACGAGTTAAAATTTTGGGGCCTATGTCAAAGCGGGGCCTGGGTATCATAAACCCTCCATTGATCCCGAAGAGGTATTGATTGTATCCCTGAACAAATATTTGGTCTTTAAAAAAATTATGATTTATTAAACCAATTTGTTTAAGCATTCAAACCAAGATATGCGACAATATTGGTGTAAACCAAAAATTGAGATTTGGGGGCCTATGTCAAAGCGGGGCCTGGGGCGGACCGCCCCCCCCCCGCCCCCCCTTCGGTACGCCACTGGATATGAGAGCAGTACCGGAAACGATGACGTCAAGGTTACGTCAGAACTACAGAGGACAGTTGCACTCAGGAGAAAACGTCAGGGACAAAAAATAAATCAAATAACAGACTTCCAAACATTAGGAAAAGGGGGAGTGCTAGACAAATCACTGACGATCAAATTAGCATTTTTCCATATGTAATATGACTCTCAAAAATCTAAATCATGAATGGACGAACACTCGTGAATAACTTTGGCGGAAGAAAAAATAAAATTATGGCCACAAGACCAACAATGTTGAGCATTAGAGGAGCGTTTGAGATCCTGTTTTTTGACGTAGTTTTCGTGTTCTTTTATCCGGAATTTGAGGGATCGTCGAGTCTGCCCAATGTAGGCCAATTTGCACTGGCAGGAAACACTATAAATGCCCCATTTGTCAAGGTTCTGAACAGGGTGTTTAAGCTGGGAAAATTTTAATTTATTAACAGGAGAAAAAGTGACGGAAAAATGAAACTTTTTTAAGATTTAATCTCATATCTTTTACAACTCGTCTCTCATTCCAATGTTCGCCTCGACTGTGTTTTAGTCGGGTTGAACCTGTCTTCGTTTTTAATTGCACTGATGATGGCACTTGTATTTTAGAGTGCCGAAACAGCTGTTTGCTGGTTTTTTAACCTTTTTTCATTTTGAATTTGTACTTTATATACGTTGTCATATTTTATTCATTATGCAGTACAAAGATTTCGACTACTTTTTATGTAATCACTCCTACTACTTTTGGAAATATAATCATTTGAAGTTAGTATGTTCTGGCGGGACTTTTTTTCATTTATTTATTTTGTTTTTGTTTTTGTTTTTTAATTTATTTTATTTGTTTATTTATTTATTAATTTTTATTTTAATCTTTTCACATCCAGATAGTGTTTGTTGTGTTACAAAGAAGTGTAACTTTTAACATAAACAGCTATGGGCAGTAAGAGCGTCTTCATCTTGAACAGAGAATGCTCGTTTTGATATAGGTATAGGTCTATTGTGCATAATACAGCTAGATTATCATACCAATAAAAGCCTTGTTTTCCGGAAAAACAAATTTATTTATTCCAACCTTCTTGCCATGCATTTGACCTTTACGTGCAAATGGTCAGCTTCTACTATTTCTTTGGGATACTATGTTTTCCCATCCTTTAATGCTACAAAATTACCAGATTTCAATAAGAGAGGACCGTCTTTCTGAAAATGGTTGATTTGATTATTTCCATTTTCTTTGTTTTAATATACGTCATCCTCAAATTATGTTTCAGATTATGAATGCTCGCTATGTAATACATTATGTTCATAACTATATAATACTTTATGTTTATTTAATTTAGGTAAAAATAAATAGTTGCATTCTTAATATAAATAACAGATAAAAATTAGTATAGTGGAAAAAATATGAATATTACTATGACTATTTTAGCCTAAAATGCCCATTACACAATATGTCCATCTGTACCTATATCGATTTACTGTGTTTCTAATGGTTTTTAAAAAGTTTTTTTTTTTCAAAAAAATACATTAGAAACGCATTATTTTAGGCGTCACTACTGTAATTTTATAACAAAGTCTAAAACAAACGGTGCAAAAAGCCATTCGAATTTGAAAAGTCTTTCTTTAAATAACGCCATAACGAACTAATTTCGAATGATTATATTTTCGAAAGTAATAGGAGTGACACCGATTTTTTAGCTCATATGTTAGACGAACATGTTGGTTATCAAACTTAATTAGTTTCAGATCTCTGCTATGAGGGCGAGAGTGGTAGTTAGATTTTAAACATTTGCGTTTTTGTGAAATTTGTCAAATAAAAGTTCCAATATCTTCTGACGCTCTTATAGTGACACCAATTTTATTACATATTTTTGATGTATGCAAGTGTAGCTAGAAGTTGATGTCATCATGAAAGCGCTTTGAGAAAATTGGCCTTGAATATAGTAAAAAATTTCATTTTCGGTCATTTTTAAACGGACTTTGTGGGTGTCGCCTTCGTAGTGACAC